>NC_089764.1:28126235-28158735 GCF_040412425.1 Macrobrachium rosenbergii | reverse complement strand
TCAGTTGTTTGGGAATACATGTGTCCCATACATGACATAGGTTATACAGTCTCTCTCTCTCTCTCTCTCTCTCTCTCTCTCTCTCTCTCTCTCTCTCTCTCTCTCTCTCACATGTAGGAAGTTAGTTGTCTGGGAATACTTGTACCCATACATGACATAGGCTATACAGTCTCTCTCTCTCTCTCTCTCTCTCTCTCTCTCTCTCTCTCTCTCTCTCTAGAGTACAGTCAAGTCTCTCTCTCTCTCTCTCTCTCTCTCTCTCTCTCTCTCTCTCTCTCTCTCTCTCTCTCTCTCTCTCTCTCTCTGTCAGTATTACCTCACAAATTTTACTCGACAATCTCGGTCTTTGAATTCCTAACCGGATTTTCTAATTACAAGAGATATCACCTTATGATTTCAAGGGCTAATTTTACTTTCAATAAAACCAGAAGAAAAACTTAAATGAGATCCTTTCACGGAATTTTTTTTTCCCGATCTCCGCATCTAATTCGATTTCATTTCGTGTTCCCAGATCCCAGAAGTGGGTTCTGTATTTGCTATTCCAACGGTGGTTCATTTCTTATTGAGTTTTTACGTTGACTTACTTAGAGACATTTGAAGTTCTCACATTTTTTTTTATTTACTCCTCTTCATTTCATTGCTTTGAAAACGATGCAAAGGTGATGTTAAAAATATTTGCCTTTTGATAATGATGTATAAATTTCGCTTAATTTTTTTTTTGTCAATTGCTGGGTTGTGTATAATGAAAATTGAATATAGTGTCACAGATACAGTACATTTATACATGGCTATCACCACAAGGAGCTATACATAATTATTCCTAAACATGCATTACACACACACACACACACGTGTATTCTTAAAAAAATAAAAAAAAATATATATATATATATATATATATATATATATATATATATATATATATATATATATATATATATATATATATATATATATATATATATATATACGTGCCATAAAATTGTGCTGTATCCTTAAATAGAGAGAGAGAGAGAGAGAGAGAGAGAGAGAGAGAGAGAGAGAGAGAGAGAGAGAGAGAGAGAGAGAGAGAGAGAGAGAGAGAGAGAGGAGAATATCAGCTAAATGGTGGAAAAAACGTTTACATGGGTACACATGCTTGTATCCTCAAATAGATATTGAATTGCTGCTATATATAAATTCTAAAAAATAGGCAAAAAAAAAGATACTTTAATAAATAGATATTTTCAGTTAGCAAAATATACAAAATGTTCCTTTTTGTCAATATGAAGGTAACAAAGAAACTCTTGAGCATACAATCAAACCAATTGTCAGGTAATGATAAAGTATTTTATAAATGACGGAATGATACCCCTTCAGAAAGGGCTCTCTCTCTCTCTCTCTCTCTCTCTCTCTCTCTCTCTCTCTCTCTCTCTCTCTCTCTCTCTCTCTCTCTCTCTCTCTCTCTCCGTCATTTATTTCGTTCCCAGAGACGTGCTGTTGCATAGGCAAAGCGTTGTATGTTGGGAACATTTATTTGTTTAGAGGGATAAGATCCCTGAGTTCAGACAACCCTCTCCTATCTCTGTCTCTCTTGTCTTTTATATATATATATATATATATATATATATATATATATATATATATATATATATATATATATATACATATACATATATATATATATATATATATATATATATATATACATATACAGTATATATATATATGTGTATGTATAATGTATATATATATATATATATATATATATATATATATATATATATATATGTATAATGAGAGAGAGAGAGAGAGAGAGAGAGAGGAGAGAGAGAGAGAGAGAGAGAGAGAGAGAGGAGAATTAAAAGAATGAAAAATCCGATTTAGATTAAGTTATATTACTTAAGTTATTGCGCTTTTATTTATTATTCTTCAGAAATCACCATCATCCTTCAAATTCTTTTATTAGCCCTGAAATTTATATTATATATATATATATATATATATATATATATATATATATATATATATATATATATATATATATAGATAGATAGATAGGTAGATAGACAGATAGATAGATAAATAGATAGTTCTTTGGCGCATTAAAGCATTTATAATGAGGAAATAGATACTATTTAGAAAATACAACTAAAAGTCTCAAAATATAATCAATTTTGTCATACAAAATTCATATGAAGAAATTTGTCATAAACCTGTCACTTGTCCATGCAAATGATTTCTCCTTGATATTAACCCCCATGATGTAAAATATCTATAAATGAAATCTTAAGATTGACATAGTTATTTATCAGCTTTCTTACAAGTTACAATACCACTGCTGTAGAAATATTATGGGGATGTATTGTATATAATCAATTAAACTTTTACTGAAGGTCTCACAGTTTAGAAGCTTTTAAAAGCATAGCCTTCGCTTTGTCAGGATTAGTTCAATTAATGTGTAAAATATGTTTCATTAGTCTTGAATAAGCATTTTCTCTTCATCTGACCCTCTCTACTCTATTAATTTATGTAAAAGATATTAATTTATGCAAAAGATATCAGGCGTTCACCATTAGAATGGCCTCTCGGATCTACTTTTGAAAATGGCGTTTTTCGCCTGATCAGTTATAAAATAATCCCATTTTTTCCCAAAAATGGGGGTGGGGTTGAACTATAATTTTTATGCATACTATTCTATTCCTGATCGCAAATACTTCATCTCATACAAAATTCAACTTTGTATCTTGAAAAATAAAGAAATTAGAGCAGGTTGAATTTCCAAAACTTTGATGGCTTATTACTCAAAAAAATAAAATTATTTTTTGGCGAGATGCCCTTCTAATGCTGAACGCCTCGTATTATGCATGAGAAATAGACGATGACAAACATATCTTCCGTAAGTGACAGAGTCTACAAAGAAAGCAATATTCTACATCCGTCAGCTACAGACTGGACGGGATTCAGAAATGACAGGGTGCCGCTTCCGTCAAAATTCCAATATTCAGTGAAGATGTCGGGGGGGGGTGGAATTAGCACAGTTTTCAAGGGTGATATTGGACTGAACATCAAGTAAACCGATATTCCCTCGGGCTTTGTGTCATTATAGGTTCAATAAGAGCAAGTTCTCTGATACTACACGATAGAAGGGTCTTGAACCCAGCTATATTGCAAAAAGGTTTTGACATGATTTCGGGTTATAACATGAATTTTTTATATGTCGTACAAAGGACTTTATTTAAAAGGAACTAATTTGGCTAATACCAGCTGCATTATAATATCATTACTTAACAATGTCCATCAGGAAGAAAAGAAAAAGGGGGAAGGAAATAAGTAAGGGTTTATTCCCAAACAGACGCAGGGGAAAAAATATCAGGGCCTGACATAACAGGGGGGAAAATCTCTGAACTACATACTGTGAGGATTTTTCATTTTCTTTTTTAAATGTGGCAGGGGTGACTTGTCATGTGTTATAGGACGGTTTAAAAGCGTTAATAACCTACTCTTTGAGGTCATATGAGAGAGAGAGAGAGAGAGAGAGAGAGAGAGAGAGAGAGAGAGAGAGAGAGAGAGAGAGAGAAATTTTCAGCACAGTATATATACATTTGCTTGTGACCCCATGAACGAGTGAGAAGCACCTCGTGAGCAATGGTGGCTCTTGGAGAGAGAGAGAGAGAGAGAGAGAGAGAGAGAGAGAGAGAGAGAGAGAGAGAGCTTTTTCCTTATAGTACACCTGCCTTAAATGCCATAAAGCAGTGAATATTTTGCCTTGAAGAGAGAGAGAGAGAGAGAGAGAGAGAGAGAGAGAGAGAGAGAGAGAGAGTCTACATAAAGGAATGCCTTTGGTAATCCTTCCTTATGAAAGGCAGGAATAAATTGTTGGTAATGTTATGACAATATTGATACGTAAGAAGCTAAACACTAATCTATTAGAACTGAGAGCTGAAGTTTTTTCAAGTTGACACCACGCAAGGCCATCGACAAAATATTATTTGTTATTAATGTTTATTTCTATTTATAGCATACTAATGGTGCACTTATGTTCCAGGCTTTCTCTCATAATCTCTGGAAGTTTGAATTCATTTAAATGGAAAAAATAATGCAGAATTTTCCATTCGGTCAAAGGTTGAACCTGGAAATTTTATTTTCATTATTTTTTGTTAAGAATTAAGTCCAACTCGGATCACGAGCAGAAAGCTACATATGAAAACGTAGTTTTATGCTACCCACTTATATTAAATAACAATAAACACATTGCTCAGTATTCTCAGATTTAAATATAGATGTTAATTTTCAAGACAAAGAAATCATATTTTCTTTTATTAATATACTATATTAGTCAAAATCTTTGCATAACATCTCGCCAAGAATACGTGCTTATAATTTTCAATCGAAGTAGTAATTGCAGAAAATTAGTTTTTATTTAAATTAATTTGACAAATTCCTCCTCGTGAAATGTAAATATGACAAAAATCTTACATTATTTACATCACTCATACAATATACCGTATAAGCATTACTGAAAGTAACAGACCGAATATATTTGACCGAGAAAAATACAATTCTTTCGGAGGGATTTCCTTATTCCTCATAATATACTCTTTTCAAGCTCAGTTGGATAAAAATAATGAACACGAATTATTTCTCGTCCTAGCATCTAAAACAAAGCAGAAAATAACACGGGAAATACAAATATGGAGAAATTTTACAGAGGGTCTTTGTATCACACGGTGCTGGAGGCAACGTTGTTGATGATTATATATATATATATATATATATATATATATATATATATATATATATATATATATATATATATATATATATATATATATATATATATATATATATATTACTAAAAGGACCTCATTCAAACTGGATGGTATCTAATGGAGTGTTGATACAGGAAAAGTTACAAGCTTTCTTGGACAAACAGTCCCATTATCAAGTATCCGTGCAATGAGTACGGATACTTGATAATGTGGACTGTTTGTCCAAGAAAGTTTGTAACTTTTCTGAATAAACACTCCATTAGATACCAAGTTTGAATGAGGTCCTTTTAGTAATTCTACTAATGCACAGAACAATTGTGTATGTGACAAAGTTAAAATATTATATATATATATATATATATATATATATATATATATATATATATATATATATATATATATATATATATATATATATATATATATATATATATGTGTGTGTTCAGTGAACAATACAAGCTGCCAAAAAGTATTTCAGCAATCTTTTCTTATTGCAACAAATCATTGTTGATATTCCCTAACGTTTTCTTTCCAAAACCATAAAAAAAGCATTACATACGAATTCATTGCGAGATAAAAAAAAATTATTTATCTGTAATGCAATTTCGACACTCCAGTGGGAGTCAAAATTTAATATTGTTAATATTTTCTCGAACTTCCAAAGGACGTTGCTTCTTTTAAGTGAATACGTAAGTGATTCCAGACTGCAGGAGCTTTAAGAATTCGACCATTAATGACTAAACTATGTTGTTTTCAACTTTCTCCCTAAAAACCAACGTTTCTTCCTTTTGTTCGGGAAAACCTTTTTTTTTTTTTTATTTCATTTCATCAAGGATCTCTTAATTCCTCAACTTTCTCCTCGTAGGAAAAATGCAGATATTAAACAACTTCTTCTTCTTCTTCTCTCTCTCTCTCTCTCTCTCTCTCTCTCCCCCTGAAGCTTTGAGATATGAGGGATGAATGCATTATGAATAACTGGGTATTAAGTGATGTGGATAATTTTTCCTATCTACCTCAAGAGAGTTACAGAAACATTTGAATACTCTCTCTCTCTCTCTCTCTCTCTCTCTCTCTCTCTCTCTCTCTCTCTCTCTCTCTCTCTCTCTCTCTCTCTCTCTCTCTCATTTCCTTGTGTCTGTGTATCTGCAAGCATTTCTGCGTTATTAGTGGAATCCTCGCAAATCCAAGGCTTTATTTAAATGCTGAAGGAATTTTAAGAACAAAATATGGTTTCATTAGGACACCTTTTAATGAGCACTCAGACCTTAAGGCGAGAAAATAACCTTGCCACGGTTTTCTAAAACACAGGTTAGTTTAAAGTTAATATGTGGATCTTATTTTCGCTTTCCCTTGTTGAAATATATGAGTCATATCCCTTAAATAACGCTCTTTACGTTGGAATTGAAAATACATCGTGAACAATTTGGTTTTCGTCATTTTCAAAAATAAACCAAAAGTGTAAGGGGTGATTTTTGCAGCTAAATCCTCCATGATTCTATATTTGTTGCTGATGGTCTGGGAAATTTTTATTCTGTATAAAATATATTAGCCATATCTCTAAGGTTCACAAAAGAGAGAGAGAGAGAGAGAGAGAGAGAGAGAGAGAGAGAGAGAGAGAGAGAGAGAGTTTATTCAAATGTTTCTTTAACTCTCTTGAGGTAGATAGGAAAAATTATCCACATCACTTAATACCCAGCTATTCATAATGCATTTATCCCTCATATCTCAAAGGTTCAGAGAGAGAGAGAGAGAGAGAGAGAGAGAGAGAGAGAGAGAGAGAGAGAGAGAGAGAGAGAGATTATTGAAATCACTCTGTAACCCTCCTGAGGTAGAGAGAAAAAAATTATCCACACCACTTAATACCCAGTTATTCATAATGCATGTATCCCTCATATCTCAAAGGTTCAGAGAGAGAGAGAGAGAGAGAGAGAGAGAGAGAGAGAGAGAGAGAGAGAGAGAGAGAGAGATTGTTAAAATCTTTCTGTAACTCCCTTGAGATAGAAAAAATGATCTATAACACTTAATACCCTTCATTCATTATGCAGTTCATCACATCTCAAATCATATAGTTAAATCCCACCAAGTCATTGTTTGCAACAATTCATTCCTTTCCAAGTGAAAAAGAGAAAGAACTAATTAGGATTATCATCGTGCAGCACTGTGTCTTTTTTCAAATCATGTCTTCCGGATATTGAAAAAAAAAATAATCTTTTGATTTCGGATAAAAGTTACAGGATTCCCTCTAGTTAATAATTTCGAAATGCATTGCTTGATTGAAATGTCTTTTTTTCTTCTCCTTTCTTTTAATGATGTACTGCATCGGGGATTAGGGAAACAGGAATTTCAGGGGAGAGGAATGTTGAGACTTTATACATTGATATATATTTTATTTATTGCTGTCACTTGGGATTTAGGCTGCCCTAAAATGGAAGACTGCATTAACTGCAAAAATACAAAACTGAGAGAAATGGTATATACTGCAGTTTTCCCATTGCCTTACTACTGATATTGCAAATGGACCCCCTAAATACTCGTGGAAAGCATTGAAGAATCATTCTGAAACTGCTGTAACTTGTGTATTAGTGTTTCACGAGCCCAATATGTGGCATATCTGAAATTCGAAAATTTTTGCAGATACTGCAGTTTTCCATTTTAGGGCAGTAGTCTTCTGACAATCACATTTAAAGTTGGAAAAATGTAAACAAAAGAATTATTTCTAAAAGAAAATATTCACCAGTAAAGAAAAGACCGTAATTCTCCTTATCCATTTTTACATTTCAAGTTGCTTGAAATTTTATGATAAATTTATCTTTTTTTATAACATTTTTTTATTGAATCATCGCCTGTTTAAACAATTTATATATAAAAATAAATAATTACTAAAAAAATTAGAGACTTTCTGAACCCTTTGTTTAAGGAATTAGTCTTAATTACGCCTGTAATGTTTAATTTAAACATAAATATCAATTTTCATTCGGGAAAATTAAAAATTACAGGTGTCATTAAGACTAGTTCCTTAAACAAAGGAACAGAAAAGTAATTTTTTTTGTAACTCTTCAATTTTGTATATAAACTGTTTAAGCAGGCGATGGCTCGATACTAATATAATGTGATATGGGATCTTATACTTCTCTAGAAAAATGAATATAAAGATTTCAAGCAATTTTACAAGCAAGAGTGTAATGCTTAAAAGCTTATAACAAAAAAACCGTATGTCCCCTTGGTGTAAAATTTCTTGGCAATGAAACGCATCAGCACTTAATTACTATATAAAAAAATTGACAACTTATTCATTTCAAAATCTTCAGAAACTTACTGCAACTATTAAAGATATTACTTAGATTCTGCAATAAGGATAGGAAAAAAACTCCTGGCGTGATGACTCGATGGTTCTAAAATCATTGCTTTACTTACTTTGTTCGGGAGCGAGAGGGGAGGTGTGTGTGTGTGGTTTGTGTATGTATGTGTGTGTGGTGTGTGTGTGTGTGTGGGTTTGTGTATGTGTGTGTGTGTGGGTGTTACTGGGTGAGTCTTTGCTTGTATATATATATGTGTATATGTGTGAGCTTGTGAGTGTGTGTGGGTGTAAGTGTGTGAGGATGTGTGTGTGTGTGTGTGTGGGTAGGTCTTTGTTGTGTGTTTGTGTGTGTGGGTGGGTTGTGTGTTGTGTGTGTGCGTGTAGGTGTGAGTGTGAGAGTCTTTGTTCGTTTATATATGTGTATAGGTGGGTGTATGTGTGTATGTGTGTTTGTGTGTGGGTAGTTCTGCTTTGTATGTCTGTGTGTGGTTGTTGGTGTTGATGGATTGATCTGTGTTTGAGTGTATACGTGCGTAGGTGGACGTGTCTGTGTGTGGGTGTGGGTAGGCGTGTACGTTGTGTGTGTGTGGTATGAGTGGATGGATGGTGTTCCATATAATTTGCGAAAATTCACGATTTTTTCCCGTATTGAAAACAACAAACGATATGTCACAAGAGAGAGAGAGAGAGAGAGAGAGAGAGAGAGAGAGAGAGAGAGAGAGAGAGAGTTATCACAAGCATGACTGTCATTTCCCAACCACCAATCAGAGAAGCCTTCAATCTGGGTTATCAACAAATATTTTCTTTATTACGGATAAAGTTTCCATTAACGAAAAACAAGAAAATGAAAACAAACTCACTGGTATGAAAGTCCAGTCCAGTTGATAAGATTTGTTTTATGAAACCTGATTAAAATGCGTCTTTTTTATGAGTTTGTTTTATGCAAGCTGATGATTATGAGAACGTGTAATTTGGACGCTTTTCAACTTTCGTAATACGTACTTCGCAGTGCCTGGCGTGTTGTGTTTAAGTGTTATGTTATAATTAAGCCGGTTGTTGTTGCAACATTAAAAGATTCGCTGTTATTATACTCTCGCGGAAATAAGGTGTTGCGCGGGTAATCTCCTTAACTCGGGAGAGCGAACTCGAATTAAACTGTGTTGCATTGTGGCAGGATAATAATAATAATAATAATAATAATAATAATAATAATAATAATAATAATAATAATAATAATAATAATAATAATACTAATAATAATGATAATAATAATAATAATAATATAATTACAAATGTCATGTTTCCCAAGGGCATGGAAAAATATTTTGCATTTGTGCAACAGAAGTGGAACAACAATAATAATGATAATAACAGTAATAATAATAATAATAATAATAATAATAATAATAATAATAATAATAATAATAATAAGTTTCTAAGGAACATGGAAGCATTTTGCATTTGTACAACAAAAGTCGAATAATAATAATAATAATAATAATAATAATAATAATAATAATAATAATAATAATAATTTTTCAAAAGGACATAGACAAATATTTTGCTTTTGTACAACAAAAGTAAAATAATAATAATAATAATAATAATAATAATAATAATAATAATAATAATAATAGCAGAAACAGTGTCAGTGGGTCATTATTTCATAATATAGGTTAATTTTCACGAAATAGAAATGATTTATCTTTTCGGCGCATTATTGGACACCCATTTGAAATGGACAACAATTTCTCGGACAGAAAAGGAAGTTCATGGCGTTTGCATGTAATTCTCTGGGAACATAAAAATCATTCAATATATTGTTAATAAAGCTTCTCATGGTGTGTTAGAAGCCAAATACCGTTTTCTTTTTATGAGGTTAATCATTCTACATCCACATCTTTTCTTGTCAGTTAATGGATAATTTGTAAACAGAAGATTCTCAAGGGAAAGACAAGCTGATTATGGAAATAATCAGATTTGATATGATTGGGAGATGCTCAGGTTATAAGAAAGAACCAACATGTTGAGGAATTGAGAAAACGGTTCATCTCTACAACAAAATACGAAGGAAGAATCAGAGTGGAGAGTTGAGAAAACGGTTCATCTCTACAACAAAATATGAAGGAAGAATCAGAGTGGAGAGTTGAGAAAACGGTTAATCTCTACAACAGAATACGAAAGATGAACCAGAGTGAGGAATTAAGAAAACGGTTCATCTCTACAACAAAATAAGAAAGAAGCAACATATTGAGGAATTGAGAAAACGGTTCATCTCTACAACAAAATGCGAAGGAAGAATTAAAGTGGAGAGTTGAGAAAACGGTTCATCTCTACAACAAAGAAAATGAGGAAGGAAAACGGTTCATCTCTACATCAAAATACGAAAGAGGATCAGAGTGAGAAACTGAGAAAACGTTCATCTACAACAAAATACGAAAAGAATCGAAAGAAAAAGGATACAACAAAATACGAGAAGAATCAGAGTGAGAAACTGAGAAAACGTTCATATCTACAACAAAATACGAAGGAAGAATCAGAGTGAGGAATTGAGAAAACGGTTCATCTCTACAACAAAATATAAAGGAAGAATCAGAGTGAGGAACTGAGAAAACGGTTCATCTCTACAACAAAATATGAAAGAAGAATCAGAATGAGGAATTGAGAAAACGATTCGATTCTACAACAGAAGACAAAAGATAAGAATGAGGAATTGAGAAAACGGTTCATCTCTACAACAAAATACGAAAGAAGAATCAGAGTGAGGAATTAAGAAAACGGTTCATCTCTACAACAAAATACGATACTGATATCGTTTTGTATTTATCGAACGGATGCTGAAATACCCAGGTTCTTATTTTAAAGTTTTAAAGGTCGCGAATGACCGGCAGGAGGAATGATCAACATATTTTATAAAGATTACTTGTTTCATTCCTGCCTACTGATTTGTAGCGCACTTCTTGTATTTTACGAATTTGCTTAATTTTTATTTAATTATTTATTCATTTGTTAGTTGATTTTTCCTTTTGTAATAACTGATCAAATAAAAATGAATGAAAGTAAATAATTAAAAATAAATAATTAAACGTTCTGTTACTTCTTTCAGATGAACACCATAATGTTCTTTGGAAGCTTGAATTTTATATCAGTGGCCTCTTTGGTAGGCTTGTTCCATATGAACAAGTTCACCTTAATAATAATAATAATAATAATAATAATAATAATAATAATAATAATAATAATAATAATAATAATAATAATAATAATAAAGAAATCTGACAGAAATTCTTGATATTCAAGCAAACGTGGTTTGACCTTTAAAACTTTGAAAATAAAGGATGTAGTTTACAGGAAGGTTTAATGTGTCTGCACCTGCTATATATCTGTGTAACCTTTGCACTCTGATACACTTTAATAGTCAATCCCATTCGAATACAAGTTTCATAAGCTTGACATACATAAGCGTGACATTTAAAAGGTCAGAGAACAGAAGGCATATTTTAATAGTGTATTTAAATAGTAATTCATATGTTTCCACTCTTTGTATGTCAGTATTCCCTGATTCTTTGGGGACAAATTTTAAAGTCACCTATATATTTCCATATATATATATATATATATATATATATATATATATATATATATATATATATATATATATATATATATATATATATATATATATAATATATATTGTATGTCATATATATATGTATGTTATGTATGTATATATATACACTATCTTTGTATGTCAAGTTATATGCAAGAAAAACTGATTTTTTGGTGACAAATTTTAAAGTCACCTATTTCATATTTTTATATTTCATGACCGCCCATATATTAGGAGTATTTTTTTCCCCCACTCGACTTGAGAACAGCAGTAACTAGATAACAGCTCTGTCAGCAGAAACGGACATTGATAAAAGCCGAGGTCAGAGAACCAGTTATGGATTTAAATTATCTGAAATAATATAAGGACAATTTCACCTACAAGGCAATTTACCCTTGAATGCCACCTGGTATTGTTTTGTATCATGATCCTTCCACGAAAATATTCAACACGTTTAAACCAAAGCAATCAAACTCTTATCATTTTGAATGGCAAAAAAAAAGTAAAAAATACGCTGAAGTTTCTGCGGCGCAATCGAGTTTTCTGTATAGCGCATAATCAAGGCCACCGAAAATAGATTTACTGGATCTTTCGGTGGTCTCGGTATAATGCTGTATGAGCCGCGGTCCATGAAACTCTCAGCCGGCCGTGGTGGCCTGTATTGTTGTGTTGCCAGAACCACTGTTATGGCTAACTTTAACGTTAAATAAAATAAAAACTACTGAGGTTAGAGGACTGCAATTTGGCATGTTTGATGATTGGAGGGTGGATGACCAACATACCAATTTGCAGCCTCTAGCCTCAATAGTTTTTAGGATCTGAGAGTGGACGGACAGACAAAGCCAGCACAACAGTTTTCTTTTCAGAAAACTAAAAATAGTCAGGATTTCTGGTAAAAAGTAAGTATAGCTTAGTTTTACCAGACCACTGAGCTGATTAACAGCTCTCCTAGGGCTGGCCCGAAGGATTACACTTATTTTACGTGGCTAAGAACCAATTGGTTACTTAGCAACGGGACCTACAGGATTTCTGGTACACGCATAGTCGTATAGTTACCATAGTTGTACATCATAGCAAAATAAAATTCCTTTACAGTACCTAGGACTGAGCCGAGTTTAAAAAATTCTCGCTAATCAGCAACCCAGCACAGAATTATTTCACACTCTAAAAATGCCGTACTTGTTTTTGTACCTCTGTTGACAAATTATTCTAGGGTAATATGGTTAGTATTCAAAAGGTCTGCTGAAATGTACCGTGAACACATTTTTCGAGATTTTGGAAAATGTTGAAAATGAAAACTGTTCCAGGACAAACGGGACGTGATTTTATATACTTGTCTGTAGTTTGTTTGTTGTCGAAATCGTTAAAGCTGTTATTTCACGATATTTTAGTGTTTTTGTTCTTTTTATAGAGGTAACTTTATGATTTATTATTTTTAAAACACTTTCGAATGTTAAGTAGGAATTTTATTATTTCATTAACATGCTATATTAAGATGTCCCCTCGTCGATACTACATAATCCTAAAAGTAATATTTTGAACAAAAACTGAACCTAGAATATTCAAAAGAATTATTAGTGGATTATTTACATTTGATCTGCACATAATTCAAAAGGAGTATGTGAATTTGTACATTAGGTATAGGAGAGCGTGATTTTGACAGAAGCGACTAATGTTATAAAATTGTTTCGTGAGGTAAGAATTAAGGTACCCAATTATACAAATAGGAACAGCAATAGAATCGCGAATAATGCTGTGTAGCTCACCTAGGATCATGTAGTATTGATCAAAATTATTGTTTTTATCCAAGGGCATATAAACATTAATTATTAGGATCTTAGAGTTCCCTACTCTCACTTGAAGCCCCAGCAATCTGTCATTCCTAAGGTCATCGCATCCACTATATTGTCTAGAGATTTGTGCCAAAAGAAAGAAAGGGCCCTTTCTTGGCGACCGTTTACGATGTGATCTGTAACTTTCATATGGCCACAGGAGCATTTCTCGCAGTGCAATTGTGCCTTTGAAGTTTTCACAGAACATGTTTAGGAGCGGAATGTTCCCATTGAGGCCAAAAATATTCCTTGAAATTATATCTAATGTATGCATGGCTACTTACGAAGTTGGGAAATGAATTGGTTGATCGTCTGGGTGGATTGGGGTTGGCCGGCTGGGGTGGGCAGTCTCTCGCTGTGTCAGGTTGGCTGGCACTTGGGGTAGAAGGTGAGTCTGCCCCCATATCGAGGCATAGGTGTCAATAAGTACCCCTGGGGTAGGTTGGTCCCGGATTAGGTTATATCGTGAGACTTTTATATTAGGACCGAAATTCTCCCCTTCAAGAACACCGAGGTGTTGAAATAGGCAGGTAATCCTGTAAGCCACGTTGTGCTTAATTTTGCAAGGGATTTCGTGAAAGATAAGAGGGTCTAAGCCCGTGAGAAACTTGACCCTCTCTACTATGGCGTCTGGCTTTAGTGATGAACGCAAATTGTAAATCACAAAATGACATCTCTTCTCAGGTTTCGGGTGAGGTGTTTCACGATTGTTGGGGTTCAGTCCAGCGGGCAAACGAGAGGTGAATTAAATCGAATTGCTTATTGTAATGAGCATGAATCAGACTGCGTAGTGAGCCTCCCGCACCAAGTGTACATACACACACACACACACACACACACACACACACATATATATATATATATATATATATATATATATATATATATATATATATATATATACATACATGGAAGAGTCAAGTATACATGTATCTTACCTTGGTTAAATGAAAATGCTCTCAGAAGTTTCTGAACTATTTCTTTTTCATTTACGTAATTCCAGTTATTTGTTAAGATCCAGCGGTTCCTGGATTCAGCATTATAAAAAGTTACATAATAATAAACTAGATTATTATTATTAAAAATACTCATCGTAGCATAAGTCTTTAAATGGAGAAACAAATCCACAGTTATGCATATGTACAGATATTTGAAGATAAAACGGTACAGATAGTTTTCGGGAATCTGTTCGGATCCCCTTTTCAATCGAACAGATTCCCGAAAGCTATCTGTACACTTTTATCTTTAAATATGTGTACATATACAAAACTGTGGATTTGTTTCTCCATTAATATTATTATTATTATTATTATTATTATTATTATTATTATTATTATTATTATTATTATTATTATTATTATTAGAAAAATGCTCTCATCAGCAGTCAATATATGTCATGACAGTTAATGGCGCGAGTAAAATCACTGACGAAATATGTTACAGTGCGCGATTTTTAAAAAATGAAACACAATAAAACGAATTAGTTCTGCAGCAGGATCAACCGGGATTTTTGAAATTGAAGGCTGGGGATATATCATATCACATTTGTTTTATTACACTGCGGAAAACAAATATGTCATTTCCTGGTAACCTCCAAAACATGTTTCATGAAGTCCCTGTTAATAACAGGATAAATCTCTTGTGTAGTGTCCTCATGAAAAATGAGGTTTTATGAAGGAAGCGAATTAAAGTATAAAAAGAGAAAATGAAGTTCACTGATACCTAATGTACAGTACAAAATGTGGTCCGAAAATGTGGTTCATTGGGGCTGAAATATGTCTTTAGGGTGATAATTTTTCATCGTACTAACAAGAATAAATATCGTTCTTGAACTGCACTTTAAGAATTATAGGTATGAAAAAAACCTTCTTTTAACACTATATATACTTACAAAAAATAAACGATTCGAATTTTTCCAAGACTTCTCTTGCCTTGCAAGTGGTTATTTCTGTTTGGATGAAATGAAGACATTTTTATACATTTTATATTTGTGAGTTAGAAATTTCATGGTAGAAAGTATTCAGTGAACTAGTCCTACCTACCGGTCTATCCAGACTTTTCGATGCAACATACAAACAGACGAAAGCTTTGGAGGGTTAAATTTCCTGCTTATATAAAGGAGCAGGAAAAAAAATCTTCCATTCTTCTTCTGAATGTTATTACAAAGGAGCCGGTGAAGCTTTACAAACGTATGTACAATCATGCGTAAAAAAGATAATTTCGAGGAACAAGTTCTTTTCGTATTTTCGTCCAGTTCTGTGGCGACTTTACTTCCAAAAGATGACTCGTTTTATTATAATAATAATAATAATAATAATAATAATAATAATAATAATAATAATAATAATAATAATAATAACCAGTTCTGTCGGGACTTTTCTTCCAAAAGATGACTCGTTTTATAATAATAATAATAATAATAATAATAATAATAATAATAATAATAATAATAATAATAATAATAATAATAGTAATAACCAGTTCTGTGGGGACTTGACTTCCAAAAGATGATTCGGTTTATAATAATAATAATAATAATAATAATAATAATAATAATAATAATAATAATAATAATAACAGCCAGTTCTGTGGTGACTTTATTTTCAAAAAATAATAATAATAATAATAATAATAATAATAATAATAATAATAATAATAATAACAATAATAATAATAATAACCAGTTCTGTGGGGACTTTACTTCCAAAAAGATGACTGCTTTTTATTATTATTATTATTATTATTATTATTATTATTATTATTATTATTATTATTATTATTATTATCATAGTAACGATGATAATGGTGATCGTTTCTACGACATTTAATTGGTATGGAGGATTCTCTAGAGACTTGTATTTGGCTATAGGACACGAAGAGAAGACCTTATAAAAATTAAATGCCGTAGAAGCAGCTATAGTATTCAACGCTACTGCCTTCAGAGGTCTCCTCCTTAATAATAATAATAATAATAATAATAATAATAATAATAATAATAATAATAATAATAATAATAATAATAATAATAATGTCATAATAATGTTGTCACTTCTCTTTGGCCAATATATCAGAAAACTCAACAAAATATTCTTTAAATAAAAGTACATTTACTGCTACTTAATTAGTTTGTCACATGTTAAATGAAAAATAAAATAAGCTTTAAGTGGTCCTCATTTGCATTGACTAAATTTACTAGAAATGAAGAGGTTCAGGGTATTAAATAACGAATTTCAAACGTGCCAAAAAATATATGAATTCACACAGAGGAAGGAAATTTATTCGCGAAGAGATTCCACCACGAAACGCGAGCAAGAAAATCAAGCAAATATCGTCCAACGGAAACATTTGAAACGAAGGTTTTGAAAAATACGGAAACAGAAATGATAATATTTAATACTCGAAGCTCGTAGCTGAAGCCTTTCGTAATTCCAAGTCTCATTTATCCTTCTGACGTTCAGGGACTTCTCACGAGGCTGCGTTTTTGGAGTCCCGCTAATTTCTGCCCTGGCTGTGAGATGTGGTTAGCTTGGGGGAGACTAATAATAATTTTCTTTGATGAGTTGGTTCCGAGATACATGACACCGGGATTAGTTGGAATAACTTTTAGTGTAAAGAAAATGTTTAACAAGTGAAGTGTTTGGGGTCAGGGTGTATGAACGTGTCTTCTTTGCGTCAAACGGAATGTGGCTGATTACATTTCAAGAAAATCGTTGGATGAGTTCAAATGGTGTAGTATTTGTATACATACACACACACACACACACACACACACACACACACACACACACATATATATATATATATATATATATATATATATATATATATATATATATATATAGTATATATATGTGTGTATATGTATGTCTATATATAATACTGTATATACATACATACATATATATATATATATATATATATATATATATATATATATATATATATATATATATATATATATATATATATATATATATATATATATATATATATATATGTATATATATATATATATATATATATATATATATATATATGTATATATATATATATATATAAATATGTATATATATATATATATATATATATATATATAAATATATATATATATAATATATATATATATATATATATATATATATAAATATGTATATATATATATATAAATATGTATATATATATATATATATATATATATATATATATATATATATATATATATATATATATAAATATATATATATATATATATATATATATATATATATATATATAAATATATATATATATATATATATATATATATATATATATATATATATATATCGATACTATAATAACAACTTGAATTATCAAGACAAGAATTATCAAGACAAATTCATTAGCCGTGAACAATATCTTTCGGATGTTCATCAAGAACAGTGTAAACAAAATTGGCCAAGACGGAACTCAAAAAGTCATGATATCCACTACGACGCAAATTCCCTTTGTAAGTAACATTAATTTAAAAGCTTCCATTCAAATAACTAACAGGAAGTCTGTCTCAATATCCAGGCGAACATAACGAAAAGAAAACACGAGAATCTCGCTGAGTGTTTCCCGCCCGATATATATAATAATATTCTTTCGCCTCAGGTCCAGGTTAGTAGAGCCATGAAGGACAACGGTAAATACTGATTCATTTTTCCCAGGACGCTGAAGACCAATCCCAAATTCATGGAACTCGACCCTCTTAATCATTTTCGAATATTAACTCCTCCACTTGCCGAGGATTTTTTTATTTCCAGCGTATTTTTGAGTGATGGTTTTTCGGCAGATGTGGATTATTGCCGCTTCTTTCCAAACAGGCGGATGACAGATAGAGAGAGACGAAGGTTGTCTGTGACGAGGAAGGCATTCGTGGGTAACTGTATTTTCGAGGGGATGGAAATGATATTTAAGTTTCGAATTTTCCACTTGTATGTGTCTGTATGTATATTCATATATATATATATATATTATATATACATATTTATACGTATGTATATATACATTTATATATGTATATGTATGTGTGTGTATGGATATGTATATATTTATACTTACACATATATACACTGTATATTATACATATATATACAAATATATAATAAATATATACGTATAAATATAAATATATATATATATATATATATATATATATATATATATATATGTGTATATATATATATATATATATATATATATATATATATATATATATATATATATATATATATATATATATATATATATATATATATATAATTTTTACGAGAAAAAATTGTTTTGTCAAACGAATGATGAATTAGATTTATGAATAAAACAAAAATCGCCCCATTGTACTTTTAGTTTTCTGTAAAAGAAGACTATTGTGCCGGCTTTGTCTGTCCGTCGGCACTTTATTCTGTCCGCACTTTTTCTGTCCACCCTCAGATCTTAGAAACTACTGAGGCTAGAGGGCTGCAAATTGGTATGTTGGTCATCCACCCTCCAATCATTAAACATACCAAACTGCAGCCTTCTAGCCTCAGTAGTTTTTACTTTATTTAAGGTTAAAGTTAGCCATAATCGTGCTTCTAGCAACGATATAGGTTAGGCCACCACCGGGCCGTGGTTAAAGTTTCATGGGCCGAGGCTCATACAGCATTATACCGAGACCATCTAAAGATAGATCTGTTTTCGGTGGTCTTGATTATACGCTGTAGCGGCTGTA
Source organism: Macrobrachium rosenbergii (assembly GCF_040412425.1). Lineage (NCBI taxonomy): Eukaryota > Metazoa > Arthropoda > Malacostraca > Decapoda > Palaemonidae > Macrobrachium > Macrobrachium rosenbergii. Next base: position 28,139,510 of record NC_089764.1, on the reverse strand, counting down.
CAGAAAACTCGATTGCGCCGAAGAAACTTCGACGCATTTTTTACTTGTTTACCAGCATTCCGGGAAAAATAAGACATAGACATATTTGAGAGTATTCGTCGCTGCATTCCTAATCGCCATCTATATTCAGGAATCGGTCAGAATAATTTCCCCGTCGTGACAACAAATATCGGAAATTCTTCTCCATCCAATATGTCCTTTTTCCACAGGGAAGGAAGCGCTCTGGGGATTGGCGCTAATCTTACTTTCATGTCCGGGAAATGTTTTGTTGGTACAAGCATGGATGAGCGATTTTTTTTCCCATTTTTATTTATTTTGGGTTTTACTTGGGCTGCATTTGCATTTTTTGGTTTTACGTTTATCTGTTGATTTGTGGGAATAGAAACTAGTCAAGAGATTGAAAGAGAAAAGCACACTCGTAAAACATGTTATAAACACATGTTGGTAACTTGTCGCATACATATCAAAGACAAGCTGACAACAAGTTGACGACCTTGAGTGGTGAACGAGTCCTTGACAGATGCTATATAATCATGTGAAGCATTGATTAGGACTACCAATCAGTTGTTAAAATGTATTCAACATGTTTGTGATGAGTGTGTGATAAGTTCTTGACATGTGTTCATGACATGTTTTGCTGCAGTGTAGTCGACAGCTGTAAGTGGAGGAAGAGTCTTTGGTAAATGATAGAGAATCATACGAAGCACTGGTAAGGGCTAACGACAAGTCATTGGCTTGCATTCAACATGTTTGTGATTAGTTTGTGAAAAGTTGTCGACATGTGTTTATGACATGTTTTATGTAGATTAGTTGACGAATGTAAATGGACAGCAAGTCTTTGGCAATTGATAGATAATTATATGAAGCACTGGTTAGGGCTAAAGACAAGTCGTTGACTTGTATTTAACATGGTTGCGATTAGTTTGTGATAAGTTGCCGACATGTGTTTATGACATGTTTTATGTAGATTAGTCGACGAATGTAAATGGACAGCAAGTCTTTGGCAATTGATAGATAATCGTACGAAGCACTGGTTAGGGCTAATGACAAGTCGTTGACTTGTATCCAACATGTTTTCAATTAGTTTGTGATAAGTTGTCGACATGTTTCATGTAGATTAGTCGACGAATGTAAGTGAGCAGCAAGTCTTTGGCAATTGATAGATAATTATACAAAGCACTGGTTAGGGCTAAAGACAAGTCGTTGACTTGCATCCAACTCGTTTGCGATTAGTTTGTGATAAGTTGTCGACATGTTGATGACATGTTTTACTGTGATGAGTGCGCCGCTCTTACGAAATGAGAACCGACTTATGAAGCGAGAATTCTATTAGAAACCTCATCTCGTGACATTTGCTGGGCTGATTAACCTCCCTTTAACATTTAATGAGCAATAAGTAATTTAATTCCGCTTCATTCCATTTCAGGATGCAATTTCGTTTCCCTTGATACGAGCTCAGACAATACATTAAATTCTGTTTTCAGTGACGGGAGAAAAACACGCCCGCGGGAACTGACAGACAAATGGACTGAAAAATAATTTGACAATGTCCAGTGTTAGACATCTTTTATGAGACGTCAGTACAGTGTCGCAATCTGGTAAAAAGAATGAAATTCCACAAACGTATGAAATTTCTATTAAAATGCATATATATATATATATATATAAATTTATATATATATATATATATATATATATATATATATATATATATATATATATATATATATATATATATATATATATATATATATATATATATATATATTGTCAGAAATCTTGCGCTAGCCACTGCTAGTTTTATTAGTTGCTGTCTGTCTGTCTGTCTGTCTGTCTGTCTGTCTGTCTGTCTGTCTCTCTCTCTCTCTCTCTCTCTCTCTCTAATGTATGCAGTATATGTATATATATATATATATATATATATATATATATATATATATATATATATATATATATATATATATATATATATATATATGTATATATAAATAATTATATATATGTATATGTATACATAAATATACACACACATATATATATGTATATATATAATTGCTTTGTTTTAACTTCTTTTGATTTAGTTAAAAAAATGTTCTTATCCATACTTCCTGCAGTACCATTAAATGGGAGCCTGGCATTTCCACTGAATTTAAAGTGAGTTTTATTACGAAATTTCTTATTTTAACTTTTTTATTTGGTAAAAAAAAATTTTCCTGTCCATAGATCTCGAAGTATGCTTAAATAGAAGCCTGGAATTCAAAGTGAATTTTATTCTGAAATTTCTTATTTTAACCTTGTTTATTTGGTAAAAAAAAAAAACTTTTCCTGTCCATGCATCTTGAAGTATGCTTAAATGGAAGCCTGACATTTGAAGTGAATTTGATACTGAAGTTCCTTTTTTTTTTACTTTTTTATTTGGTAAAAAAAAAAAAACTTTTCCTGTCCATACATCTTACAACAATCCTTAAATTGGAACCTGGCATTTAAAGCCTCCTGTGCGTAGACGTGGGTCCTCCTGTGCATAGGAGTGGGTCCTCCTGTGCGTAGGAGTGGGTCCTCCTGTGCGTAGGAGTGGGTCCTCCTGTGCATAGGAGTGGGTCCTCCTGTGCGTAGGAGTGGGTCCTCCTGTGCGTAGGAGTGGGTCCTCCTAAAGTGGGTCCTCCTGTGCGTAGGAGTGGGTCCTCCTGTGCGTAGGAGTGGGTCCTCCTGTGCATAGGAGTGGGTCCTCCTGTGCGTAGGAGTGGGTCCTAAATGTTGAACATCTGGAGGCTTCGAAAGAGCCATCGACAAGCCACTCCTGCATCATCAACATTAATATCCGATTCGCTTCAAAGAGGAACCAGCGATCCATGAAGTTATTCATCCAGAACACGACAGAAAGCTGCTGGAAGGGAATGGATTAATAATGGAAACTCATTTAACTTTAAAGGTTTAGATCCGGTATGCCAGAGAGAGAGAGAGAGAGAGAGAGAGAGAGAGAGAGAGAGAGAGAGAGAGAGAGAGAGAGAGAGAGAGAGAGAGAGAGATGACTATTCCAGGTGCAGTCGTGTTTTGAAGGGAAGAAAAATGATCGTTTTATGGGAAATACATATTTTTACAGGAGACTTGTTATTGGCTAATGCAGTTACCTGTTATGATTATTTGTAGTTAATATTAATAAGGTTATACTAGATTATGGTGTTGTGTATTCATCTATCTATCTATCTATCTATCTATCTATATATATATCTAATCTATATATATATATATATATATATATATATATATATATATATATATATATATATATATATATATATATATATATATATAAATACAGTGTGTATATATATCTACATATGTATATATAGATAGATGAATATACAGTTTCATTATTTAGTATAATCTTATTAATAGTAATTGCAAGTGATCATGACAGGTAGAGTGGTGTATCAGCTTATAATAAGTATAGCGAGTTATGTATTGACCGACCATAAAGCATAAAGCAATAATTTTTCTTGCCATTACATCATGACAATGTACCTTGACTCTCTTCTCTCTCTCTCTCTCTCTCTCTCTCTCTCTCTCTCTCTCTCTCTCTCTCTCTCTCTCTCTTTTTTAAAAACAATAACTACAAAGATCATAAGAGGTATATTGTATCAGCATGTCATAAATATCGTGATATATATATATATATATATATATATATATATGTGTGTGTATGTATGTATGTATGTATATAATATATATATATATATATATATATATATATATATATATATATATATATATATATATATATATATATATATATATATATATATATATATATATGTGTATATAATAAATATATATGACTCTACTTATCATTAGATACTGTTTGTCTTAATTACACCAAATTAAACTATTTATCTAGGACCATGCACCATTCATCACTCTGAATGGGTCAATTGCTTTGGGCCTGTCTTGACAGAGGCCATGTGTGAGTTACAGAGCTATAAAAGAATTGCATTAATCTTGTATATACTATTGTGTCTATGTAGCAGAAATACAATAGCAATATATAAGTCGTGTTTATGATATGAGATGCTATGATATGATATGATATGGCCAAGTTCATTTCATCCTTCCTGATAATGAATGCAGGTTAATATTTGGCTAAATGTGAAAATCATCTTTCGTTCTGGCCCCAGAACATTAACGAAAACAATTACTAATATAATAAAATTAATTATGCGTGCATTGTACCCCGACAATAAATAATGACTGTGTTGCTTTAATGCACAGTACCAGATATAAATAGCTGCGATTCATATTTCATTGGAAATGTAATGTACCATAGTTCTGGATGACTGAAACATTTAATTTATTTGAATAACTTCATTTTCAAGGAATTTATTTTCATGAAGGAAAGGCAGCTTTGTTGATAACGAAGCGAAACTTGAGGCACTAACGTTTTATTTTCGTCATTCTGCTTTCTTTAGTATTTACCATAGATAAAATCTTCCTCCAACCAGCGATTAAGAAGATTAAAGAGAAATTGTCAACCGGAGTGACTTAACGGCTGACCGATGGATCTTCTGGTATAAATACAGCTTTTCTGTAACTTTTTCTCATTCCCTGTTTGCCTGAGGAGAGAGACAGTTTGGTCTCTGAAATATAGCCTTTATTTTCCACATTCTGGCTTTTCTATGGGCTCCCTTATATTTGATGGAATTCTGTTCTAACAGAAAATATTTCATAGTCATATATATATATATATATATATATATATATATATATATATATATATATATATATATATATATATATATATATATATATATATATATATATATATATCCCTAGTTCTCATTGATTCCAACTTGAGTTACCATAAGCATATGTTCATTGCCATAACCCTAACTGTGCTACGAAGATAGTATTTGAATCATTTATTTAAGGTTTCTCGTGCATATGGTTCCGTATCCAGATAAATCTATATTTATTCGAGCTGAAATGGACATATTTTTTGCTCCAGTTATCATTTTCATCCTTATACTGTGCTGTGACCTGTCTATTAGAAACTAGATTGAATACTAGACTCCTATATGATCTCTCTCTCTCTCTCTCTCTCTCTCTCTCTCTCTCTCTCTCTCTCTCTCTCTCTCTCTCTCTCTCTCTCTCTTTTAGGAAGCCATTCCATCAGTATTTCATCCTATTGGAATATGACTTCCATGTATACAGAGAGAGAGAGAGAGAGAGAGAGAGAGAGAGAGAGAGAGAGAGAGAGAGAGAGAGAGAGAGAGAGAGAGAGAAAGGAGGCAAAGGGAAAGAGAGAAAGAAAGAGAGAGACGGGGAGAGAGAGGATGTACAAAAAAAGAGTTAAAGTGAGAGAAAAAGGGGAGAGAAAATGTACAGAGAAAGTTAAATAAAGAGAGAGGGGGGCAGAGAAGATATACAGGGAGAGAGAGAGAGAGAGAGAGAGAGAGAGAGAGAGATAAAGGTAAATAAAAGAGAGAGAGAGAGAGAGAGGTAAAGAGAGAGAGAGAGAGAGAGAGAGAGAGAGGAAAAGGAAGAGGCATCCCCTTCTGCTGATCTTCAAAGGTCTTCAGCTATTCAGGGCACAATACTTCCGATAGTTTATTAGTTGATGGCGCCGAAGATCTCCAAGAATCCGGGAGTTCAAACTTTTTTTTTTAATTTATTTTCACCCAGTAAGCACTTTGAAGAGGGGAATTGGAGGAGAGGAGGAGAAGGAGGAGGAGGAACGTGGGAGCCATATGCTCCCAGGGTTCAAATTTCAGCTGTACGTGAAAAGAAAAATATTAAGTCGAAGTTGAGGTGAAAAGTTTTTAACTAAAATCGTTTATGAAAATGTATTATATACGTGTGGATATTATACGTTTATCATTTATGAAAATGTGTTATATACGTGTGGGTATTATACGTTTCTTTCTCAGCTGTTGATGCGTAAAACTTTTAGCTGTCCGTGAAAAAGGAAAATATAAAGTCGGAGCTTTTTTGATCAGTTACTAAGTAAAAAGATTTATGAAAATGTATTATATATGTGAGGAGATTACTCGCTTCTTTTTCAGTTGTAGATACGTAAAAATATTAGCTGTCCGTGAAAAAGGAAAATATTAAGTCGAACTGGTGTGATCAGTTACTAACTTTAAAATTTGTGAAAATGTATCATATACGTGAGGAGATAACTCACGTCTCCCCAGCTGTAGTGACGTATTGATTGATAGCGTAGCATTTCCTTTTCTTTTCTTTCTTTGAATCACCAGCTTAAATCCCTTATGGACTGACTCAGCAGAAACCGAAGAGGACTACGAAGGGAAATCGGCCTAAAGAGAGAAAAAAAGTTTTAGGAAAAGGAGATAAATAAATAAATTTAAGGGAACAGAAAATAAAACCGATACACCTGAATTCAGGAGACGTCAGTAAAGAGAAAAATATTTTATCATTCTTATTATATTTCTCATCAATGCAGAACAAATATTGTGATCTTTGGCTAAAGGCTACAGACTGATTAATTGCGTTGTCTTTCTTACAAAGAGGTTTTGTCATTTTTATTATATTTCTTTACATTAGATGACAGGCATTGCAAATTTGGCGTAGGCTTGTAGAAGAAAATCTCTTTTCATATGGGGCGCGATGTAATTTAATTATCTTTCTTTTTTTTTGTATTTTGCACGTGTAAAAGTTTTACGTTTCCTATAGCACCTATGGATATTGGCAAAATATTTTCCCCAGCTACTGAAAGCAATCATTTTTATTTATTTATTTATTTATTTATTTATTTGTTTATTTATTTATTATTATTTTTTTTTTTGTTGTTATGGGGCAAATGGTAGATATTCAGTGATCAGATTTTTTTGAAGGTCGCCAAAAATAAGAAGAATCTCCACCAGTTGGAAAATCATGGGACCACCTCCATAGTTACTCATTACATCCTTTTATGTTACTGACCTATCTAGTCTTGCAATTATTTTACGGATATTACTCGTTTAATTGTAATTCATCCTAAGTTTCCTGGATGCAAAGCTTACCAAGTGTATTTTCAGCAGATATTATTTCCCTGAAACCTTTAGAAATCTCTGATACTAGCTAACTACAACTCGTCATTCTGCATAGTGACTGTTGTTTTCTTTATATTTTAGCGCGGTACGATCACGTAAAACCATTTTGCTTTGAATTGACACCAAAACCTCCTTCGCATCATAGATCGGAAATGCACGATATCCGATAAAAAGAAAATGGTCACTGCGAGAGACCTCTGCCAACAAGAATGGGAATAAGTCAGAATCAGACGTAATTTTACAGAGAACAAAATCTGAAGGCTGCAATGTCTCGTTCTTGTTTTTAACATTTGCTGAAGAAGCAGATTTGGACACGACAGAAAACAAGCAGGAATTAATTAATCAATTCGTGGAATTGGACCTGGTGATAGATGTAGTTCACGAATGAGTTGTTCCGCTGTAAGAAAAGTTTTGGTGATTTAATTTTTTTTTTTTATCTTTTGTTTTCTGTAAAAGAAAACTATTGTGCCGGCCTTGTCTGTCCGTCCGCACTCTTTTCTGTCCGCACTTTGTGTGTCCACCCTCAGATCTTAAACACTATTGAGGCTAGAGGGCTGCAGATTGGTATGCTGATCATCCACCCTCCAATCATCAAACATAACAAATTGCAGCCCTCTAACCCCAGTAGTTTTTAAAAATTTTATTCAAGGCAACGATATAGGATATTCCACCACCGGACCGTGGTTAAAGTTTCACTGGCCGCGGCTCATACAGCATTGCATCGAGACCACCAAAAGATAGATCTGTTTTCGGTGGCCTTGAATATAAGCTGTAGCGGTTGTCGAGAAAGCTCGATTGCGCGGAAGAAACTTCGGCGCATTTTTTTACTTGTTTAAGAATTAATACCAATTTAGATCGGAAAGTTTGATATGAAGAACAACTATTTGATACGAAGAACAACTGTTTGATATGAAGAACAACTTATTAATGCTTTCCATTAAACGGATTACAACGCCTCAAGAGAAAGGAACACAAAAAGCGTGATAGAACAAAGATTAAAGAGAATTTTTCAAGGAAAAAGATCCAGAAGATTACGAGACAAATTAAGTCCGAGGAATTTGTCAGGATGAGCCGGGGTTTCCGGAAAGAAGAGAAATTATCGTGGAAGTTATGAGAGGCCAAAGCTCATTTGGACTAAGCAGATTCAAGCTCTGGGTTATATTTTTTCATCAGTACTTTTAATTCTCGTTGTTCCATCGTAGTTTCGTTTCCCGAAGGTATTGGTTGAAATTTATTCGCAAAAATTACTTTAGTTTTCGTATAGCCACCTGTTGGTGGAATTGAAAGCTATAAAATGTCTTTTGTCAATTTCAAAGTGAGCTGAAATAGATTTATGTCCCTATTTGTTATCTATGGATCAAATCCTACCTCTCTTTTTCGAGGCTTGTAGAGATAGGCGTATCCAGATATACAGTATATATACATATATAGATATATATATGTATATATATACATACATATATATATATATATATATATATATATATATATATATATATATATAAAATATAAAATATATATAATATACATATATAAAGCCTAATACAATTTAATATCAAATTCACCATACCTTGTGAATAAGTTGCGCCAAAGGGAATTATGACTGATAAGCGCATCTGCCCTGGCCAGGATTCGAACCTGGTCCTGTGATTTAGTTTCAATATTTGCCGGAATTAGAACCTATGCAGATCATTGCCAGCCGAGTGCACTAACTGACGTGGGTAATGAAAGCAAAATGTAGTAGCCATAAGGTGAGCCTGTCACAAATAGATTTACCCCAGTGGGTAAGAGTGCCAACAGTGCACCTCACTTGGTGCACTGTAGGCATTACTAAAGGGTGCTTGCAGCACCACCTTCGGCCCAGAGCTGCACCCGCTTCTTACACTTTTACTTTACCGTCATTCCCGTTTCCTTTCTTCAATCTTGCTGTCCAACCTCTCTGACTATTAATTCTTAGTGCAACTCTGGGGGTTTTCTTCCAGTTCAACCTTTAGTTCCTTGTAATTCATCTTTATTTTCTCGTTCTCTTTTATCTTGCTGCTCAACTTTTTCCAATTCCTTTTTTTTTACACTGTCCTAAGCACTGAATGTCAGGACGCGCCCCAGTGCTTGGATTTAGAGCCTAAATTTCATCAAATCAAATCATATTAATAAAATGACAACGATAGCTGAAGAATACCAAAATGCAGCTACACTGTCTAAGGGACCTGTCGCAACCTTCTGCCAATGCACAGACGATTTCCACGACGCCGAGTTATCTTTCTCCCTCACGCGTGCAATATTCTTCCCTTCCCTTGTGGACTCAAGAGGCTGCTTGCCTCTCTCTCTCTCTCTCTCTCTCTCTCTCTCTCTCTCTCTCTCTCTCTCTCTCTCTCTCTCTCTCAGCAGCAGCAACAACAGCATATTCACCAACTCCAGGGACCGTGAATTTGGGAAAAGGATTTCTCCCGCCGTCTCATAAATTGACCTCAACTTTGCTCCTCTCCTCGTTTGGTGAAGACCTGAAGGATTTTCAACTTTCTCAAGCCATGACTCGCATGAAGGCGCTGCGGGGGAACAGCCGAGCGGAATGTGTTGCGAAGGAGTTGAACGAAACAGATTATGTTGTGTTGCCTTTGAAGATGTACTAGGAAAATGTGTGGTAAGATCATAGGATGATATTAAGTGTTGAATAGCGTTTGAAAATATGTGGAAACAATGTGTGGTAATTAGTATAATATCATTCTAGCTGAGAATCGAATGTTATGTGTCGTATAGTTTGAAAATATATGAAACAACGTGTGGTAATCAGTATAGTATATCAATTTAACTAGGAATCGAACGTTCTGTGTTTTATAGCGTTTGAAAATATATGAAAAAATAAGTCATAAAATAGCACAATATTTTATGCTAATATATCAGCTGCAAATCGAAAGAAAAATATAACAAGACTTAAATCTTTGCTAGAGAGATAGTAAGATTAGCGAGAATGTAAGCCCAAATCACGTTTGATACAAGAAGGAATACTCAGCATCAGGCAGGATACTAAGGTCAAACCTGCAATCGCAGGATTAGATAACCTCTCATTAACCCTTGGCATTGGTGTACATGCTCTGTTCGTCACTAGTGTCAAATATACAGAAGTATCTCTCTCTCTCTCTCTCTCTCTCTCTCTCTCTCTCTCTCTCTCTCTCTCTCTCTCTCTCTGCTCTGGCAGTAATAAAGATTTAAAGACCACACTATTACTAGTATCTATGAATTAAAAAAAACTCCTCTCTCTCTCTCTCTCTCTCTCTCTCTCTCTCTCTCTCTCTCTCTCTCTCTCTCTCTCTCTCTCTCTCTCTCCGTTCTGGTTTTAATAAAGATTTAAAGACCACGATTACTAGTATCTATAAATCAAAACACACATACACACTCTCTCTCTCTCTCTCTCTCTCTCTCTCTCTCTCTCTCTCTCTCTCTCTCTCTCTCTCTCCGTTCTAGCTGTAATAAAGATTTAAAGACCACTATTACTAGTATCTATAAATTAAAACACTTTCTCTCTCTCTCTCTCTCTCTCTCTCTCTCTCTCTCTCTCTCTCTCTCTCTCTCCTTTCTGGTTGTAATAAAAATTTCTCTCTCTCTCTCTCTCTCTCTCTCTCTCTCTCTCTCTCTCTCTCTCACTGAGGGACCTGGGGCAACCCGAACGAATTGTAAGGTCTGTAAGGTAAGGTCTGTAAGGTCTCTCTCTCTTTCTCTCTCTCTCTCCGTTCTGGCTGTGGTTTACAGACCACAATTAATAGTATCTGTAATTTTCCAGTAAACTCTAAAATTCATAAACACAGTATGATATTTCCAGAGATTTGGCGATCACCTATTCTGAAGAGTGTGTAATCTACACTTACCTCTAATAAGCACCAGATGCTCCATTTATTAGTGGGAAGTGTAAACAAATCGCTCTATCTCAATAGGAACCTCAGTTGTGTCAGGACGGGAAAAACTATTATCACGAAGGCTTGAGAGCTCAGTGAACATGAATAATTCATTTTTCATATTAAAAGTAAAGGACTTGCATTTGCATGCAACGTGCAGATTTACTCCAGAATATATTACGTAGGTTTTCAACAGGGCTTACCCATCCGTCTCTCTCTCTCTCTCTCTCTCTCTCTCTCTCTCTCTCTCTCTCTCTCTCTCTCTCTCTCTCTCTCTCTCTATATATATATATATATATATATATATATATATATATATATATATATTTATATATACATATATATATATATATATATATATATATATATATATATATATATATATATATATATATATATATATATATATATATATATATATATATATATATATATATATATATATATATATATAAGTGACATATTACCCAATCACACCCCTGGAACTCTCAGCTCTCGCTAGAGACTTAAGAGAAAAAAGCAGAGATGTCTGAGAGGCCAACAACTTACCTCAACAGGTGGGAATCAGCCGCCTCCCCCATTTGCTTTAATCTGGGGTCGCCTGGAATCGTCGTCTCTCGCTCTCCTTTATATTCCTTGGCCTGATTTTGATGCCAGCTTTATTTATTTATTTATATATTTATTTGTTTGTATAATAATTTTTTTTATTTTGTTTATTTTTCGCCTACTAGTATGCTTACTTATACTTGCATGCATGCTTCTATACGTATTTATCTATTTATTTATCATGTTTATTTTTTATATGTTTATTTAATTCATTCATTCATTTACTTATTTATTTATTTCCTACTTAGTTGTATAATTATCTTATATACTTATTTATTTATTAATATATTTATTTATTTACTTTTTATTTATTTTTGTTTATTTTTTTATTTTTATTTTATTAACTCATTTAATTTTTTATAAAGATTTATAAATAAATAAATATATATATATATATATATATATATATATATATATATATATATATGTATATATATGTATATATACATATTATATTATATATATATATATATATATATATATATATATATATATATATATATATATATATATATATATATATATATATATATATATATATATATATATGTTTATCACTTTTGCTACTTTAGCCTCTGGCTAAACCTTTGTTACCTGCCAAACTAATTCCTTCAACTCGACTAGTTTCAGTATAATTCCTGATACAATTTTGTGTCGGTAATGCAATTTCAGTGATTAATTCTAAGCACATGTATAATCCATAGTAGAATATCCAGTTGTTGATTTTGCATGTGTCTGGAATCAAATTTTAATCATTCATATTAAACACACGTATTATTTCTAGTACAATTTCCAGATTATGATTATCCAGATAATGAATCATATACATATTTATATATATATATATATATATATATATATATATATATATATATATATATATACATATACCCCCTACATATATACATATGACATTATTCAATAAATTTTTATAAGGGTACTGTACCCTGTATTTACCTAATTCTATAAGAACAAACATAAAGATGCAAATAGGGACATAATTCAATTGATGTAAATGAATTCCAAAGCACCACAGGCCTATAACCTCATTGGTAATTCGGGCTTCACTAATTTCCCCCACAACCCATTCAGTTTCAAATATGTGGCCAAAAGCGTAGAGTTCTGACGCTTGTTCTTTAGGCGTTTAGATAAATGCACATACATAACCTCGATAACAGGATGGCCACTGTCCAATTTACAAGTCGTGGGCACTGGAAAATGTGCCATATATATATATATATATATATATATATATATATATATATATATATATATATATATATATATATATATATATATATATATATATATATATATATATATGCAGTGGATTGAGAAATATTTGCTTTTAGTTTTCTGTAAAAGAAAACTATTGTGCGAGCTTTGTCTGTCCAACTGCACTTTATTCTGTCCGCACCTTTTCTGTCCACCCTCAAATCTTAATAACTACTGAGGCTAGAGGGCTGCAAGTTGGTATGTTGATCATCCACCCTCCAATCATCAAACATACCAAATTGCAGCCCTCTAGCCGCAGTAGTTTTTATTTTATTTAAGGTTAAAGTTAGCCATAATCGTGCTTCTGGCAACGATATAGGACAGGCCACCACCGGGCCGTGGTTAAAGTTTCATGGGTTGCGGCTCATACAGCATTATACCGAGACCACCTAAAGATAGATCTGTTTTCGGTGGCCTTGATGATACACTGTAGCGGCTGTACAGCTGTACAGAAACTT
>NC_089764.1:28113735-28123735 GCF_040412425.1 Macrobrachium rosenbergii | reverse complement strand
TTAATCTTTTTTTTCAAGATCTTTATAGATTATTATTATTATTATTATTATTATTATTATTATTATTATTATTATTATTATTATTATTATTATTATTATTCATTCGAGAAAACTAACAGAAGATAATGGAAAATACAGAAAGAAGAGAAAATTTAATAAAAAAAAAGAAATAATAAATTTTAAAAATTAATAAAAAAGATAAAAATGTATGGAAATTAATAAGATACAAGGAGAATTGTGTTAGGGTAGTGATACGTTGTGTCTTCACTTGAACTTTTGAAGTTCCAATTGAAGTTTCTAATAAAAGAAAATATTGTGGTATTCGTGAAGTACTATTAAATATATAATATTCCTGAATTCTAATCTTCTCCAGGCATTAGCCTAAAAGAAAATATTGAGGCATTTGTGAAATATTCAATAAATATATAATATTCCTGAATTCTAATCCTCTCCAGGCATTAGCCACGATCAGCATTCATCACTCACACAGGCAAGATCTCTTGATCTTACGCATCGCCAAACGTTACCTCAGGTAATCTTTGAGAGGCGAGCGGCGTCTCTAAAGTAAACATTAGGATCCCACGCAGCAGCTGACTCCCATGAATAAGGGTTTCGCCCCGAGACTAAGAGGAATGGCGGGACGATCTCGTGATATGCTATGCTATGCATGGGAAATGAGCTGCTTGCTTTTATCATTTCCCAAAGCATTTCTCGTATGTTTAGCCTCCGCGGCCAATCGCCGTTTTGATTTTACTGTTAGCTGTTTCTAAAGAATTGGGGTTATTGTAAACTGTTGTGAAAATTTTTATGGCTTAATTTCGTGAGGGAAGTTTGATCAGAAGGTTGAACATGCAATTAATTTATATATAGGCTATATATATAAATGTATGAGTGTGTATGCATATATATACATTTATATATAAATATATATATATGTGATATTTTTAAATGAAATTCTTTTTAAAGTTATTCATTTATTTTAGATTTTCTTTGAATTTATTACGGCATCAGTAACCTAGTTTTTTGTGACGCCATTTGTAATATACATAATCAATCAATTAATCAGTATGTATGTATATATATGTACATATATTTACACACACACACATATACATATATATATATATATATATATATATTGCTTTATAGCACTTTTGTTTTCCAACAGCTTAATTACCCTCATAATAACTTTTAAAAGTAAAGGAAAAACACAACTTGAAGACTAACCATAGTTCATTATGCTGTGGTAAACACTTCCTTTTGTTCTTTCTTGCAATATCATCACGTGGCTCGCTGTGCAACCTGCAGAATTCGCGATAACGCAAACATCCACTTACCTCTGCAATCATCCCCAGCAATGAAATCTCTCAGCCGGCTGAAACTGCAAAGTCGTTTCACAGATCGCCGTGCAGAAAGTCGTTCTTTGAAGTCTGATTGTCTCTCAATCTTTGTAACTCGATCTGAGTTTTAGCTGAAGGGATAATCAGACAACACCGAGTTCAAAGAGGCAACAGGAAATAACGAATTCGGGGGCTCCCACCGTTCGTCTGAAACCTCTCTGAAATTTTAGGTGATTCTTAATTTTTTCTCTCTCTCTCTCTGGCGTAACCGTTCGTGACTCGAAGGATTTTGCTGCAAAAGAGGTGAAGGAGGAGATGAACAGGGGTGAGTTTTCTTTCGTGCGATTTTATGCCGCGTTACTGTTCTGTGAAGCAGATCTTTCCTGGTTAGATTTCTGAAGGTTTGAGGGAAATTCTGCTCTTTGTGGTACCTCTCTCTACAACTCTCTATGTTACGTGTATAAAGGTGAAATTAAAAGTAAGGGTTCTGAAACACTGGGTGAAAAGATTAATTGTATGTTCAAGCACAGAGACCAAGAATTCAAAGGTTCCGTCAGCAGTAACCAGAATATATTAAGTATTTGTAAAGAAAATACTGGCTCCGCCATATTTTAAGGTTTTTACAGAGTAAGCATATTTTTATTTCATTCACGAGGGCAGAAAACGAGATTTTATGAATGACTCGTATACGGAAAAGGCTGGAAAGACTGACTGAAATAGGCATTGGAAAATAAAAGTATCAACGTGCAGAAGGAGAGAGAATGTACGACAGATACAGAAAAGTGGCCCAGCATATATTTGGGGTTGAAAGAAATGCTGATGAGTTTTCTGTGTAGGTGTGTGAGGCTGCTAATATTATTAATGTTCTCTGTGCAGTGGGCCATCCACTACTACTTATTTGTTAAAAAACAGTATTATTTTCTATTTACTTTAAATATGAAAACACGTAAATCTTTTCGAGGTGAGTGGGTAAACACATTTCGCGACGGAGGACGGCACTGAAGTCAGAATGTGCTTTTCAGGGCCTTTCATGCCGAGGACCTTTGAAGAATTCACGCCGGGGCGTTTTAGTCAGAGGTCTCTCTCCAAACATCTGAGCCGCAGAGGAAGCAATTCCTTCCTTCCCATTTCAACCCGATGCGAGTCGAGCATCAAAGACGTTCCTGTGAAAGCAAGGCTGTGTTCGGGCGATGACTCACGACATTTCTTATTTCGAGGGTACGGGACTACTGGATATTTGATGACACCACGGTAAATCATGTCATCAACACACGTCGACAACTTGTCTGTTACATATCACAAACAGGTTGAAAACTAATCAACAACTCTAATAATGGTTAGGGTGTGCCCATAATACAGTGAAACATGTCACAGACACATGTCTTTAACTTATCTCTTACATGTCACAGACAGGTTGAGAACTAGTCAACAACTCTAATAACAGCTAGGGTTTGTCCATACTGGAGTAAAAAATGTTACAGGTACATGTCGGCAACTTATCTCTTATATGTCACAGACAGGATGAAAACAAATCAACAACCCTAATAACGGTTAGGGTTTGTCCATACTACAGTAAAACCATGCCACAGACACATGTCTTCAACTTATCTCTTACATGTCACTGACAGATTGGAAACAAGTCAACAACTCTAACAACAGTTGGGATGTGTCCATACACACAGAAAAACATGTCACAAACATATGTCTGCAACTTATCTCTTACATGCCACTGACAGATTGGAAACAAGTCAACAACTCTAACAACAGTTAGGGTGTGTCCATACTGCAGTAAAGCATATCACAGGCACATGTCTGCAACTTACCTCTTACATGTCACAGACAGGTTGAAAACTAGTCAACAACTCTAACAACAGTTAGGGTGTGTCCATACCACAGTAAAACATGTCACAGACACATGTCTGTAACTTATCTTTTATATGGACACACCCTAACCATTATTAGAGGTGCTGATTAGTTTTCAGCCCGTCTGCGATATGTAAGAGACAAGTTGTCGACGGTGTTGATGACATGATTTACCGTAGCGTCATCAAATCTCCCGTAGCTTCGTACCTTCGAAGTAGGAAATGTCGTCAGTCATCGCCCGAAAGCAGCCTTGCTTTCACAGGAACGTCTTTGATGCTCGATGTCTCGAAGGGGGACTGAAACGAGAAGGAGGGAATTGCTTCCTTTGCGGCTCAGATATTCGGAGAGAGACCTTTGACTAAAACGTCTCGAATTGAATTCTTCAAAGGTCCTCAGCATTTAAGGCTCAGAAAAGAGCATTCTGGAATCAGCGCCGTCTTCCGTCGAGAAGGATGTTTATTCATTCGGCTTGCAAAGAATTGTTTGTTTAAGGGCACATACGTATTTTTATACCTGAAGTCCGCCGTAATTAATGTTAGTTTTACTAAGTAAGTAGTTTGCTGAAAATAGTTTTTGTCAGTAATTAATATGTCAACAGTTTCTCTGCAGAGCAATCTGTGGTTAAGTAATAAATTCGCCGATAATTATAAGATAATTTTTAAAAATGATATACTTTTCGTGCACTTATTCTATTTTCTTAAATTTTGTCTATCTTAATATACTAAAGAATCTAACCCCCTTCTGTATTTTTTTTCTTCTCTCTCTCTCTCTCTCTCTCTCTCTCTCTCTCTCTCTCTCTTATGGAAGAAGTGACATTCATATAAAGCAAAACTCGAAATTCTTTTGTTTATTTTGATGTTCCAAAACCGAATGGCTGTGTCCCAATATCATATCAACTAAATTCATGTAATTCACTATAATTTGTTTGACTTCACTCATTTCTGCATCACAGTTACCGTTGATATGGCTTCAGAAAAGCAGTGAGCCTTAAATCATTTAAACTTTGGCAACAATGTACCTTATCCCTGATTCCAATGACAAATCGTAGGAAATTTGTGTGCTATTTCAGCATGCTTTGAAACAACTAATTATGAAAGTGATATTTGTAACGTTGGGTGAAGAGATATGTAATGTCAAATGTTAGAACAATTTGTGACACAGGTTTTAGAAGTACGAGCGTTGATTTTAATCTTTAAAAGGATTTGGAAAAATCTAATCATTTGAGTGGAAAACCATAGCTTCATTTTTTTTTTTTTGTTTATTTATTTATTTCATTTCGTTTGTACACTGATGAGAAAATACTCAAAACACCTGTACACATCCCACAAGAATGGAAAAAAGAGAGAGAGAATGAGTGAGAGAGAGAGAGAGAGAGAGAGAGAGAGAGAGAGAGAGAGAGAGAGAGAGAGAGAGCAGGTGGTAGCACTGGCAAGCGGTTGGCAAGCCTGCCTCCTGGACGAAGTAGATAAAGAGTGCGGAAAGAAGGAGGAAAATGAATTGGCTTCCAGTCGCTGGAAAACTGGAAAGTGAACTCCTCGCACCATTGGTCATGAGCTCTTCTTTAGAAGTTTGTCTCGGTTGGTGTTCCCTGAACTTCACTGTACAGGGATTTCTATTTTTATAAATACAACTTCTATTTAAAAAAAAAAAATTTGTCAAAAATACCTCAATAACATATTTGCCCTAATGCACAGCGGCAAACGAGATGGGAAATTGTATAATCCGATTATCCAGCTGACGGGAGATCAAAGGTGTAGCCGACGTCCTCCTTCGTCAAAGGTTTTTGTTCAGTGATTAATTCTTCAGCCTGTGAAATGAACTTTGGTAATTGGACAGAGTACGGGGTACAAACATTGCCTTCGGTTTGCAGGTGAAAATTGAGGCTTGGTGTACTCATGTTTATTGATTGGCCAGAGGGGTTGTTATTTAATTCTAAAAATGGGAATAGGTGGTGGCCTTGTATTGGTAGGCCAGAAGGGTTGTTATTTAATTCTAAAAATGGGAATAGGTGGTGGCCTTGTATTGGTAGGCCAGAAGGGTTGTTATTTAATTCTAAAAATGGAAATAGGTAGTGACCTTATATTGGTATGGCAGAAGGGTTGATGTTTAATTCTAAAAATGGAAATAAGTAGTGACCTTACTGTATATTGGTAGGCCAGAAGGTTGTTATTTAATTCTAAAAATGGAAATAGGAAGTGACCTCTTACTGGTAGGCCAGAAGGTTGTTATTTAATTCTAAAAATGGAAATAGGTACTGACCTAGTATTGGTAATTCTGCAGGTTAATTTTTATAGGTACACTTTGGGCGACATTTTCTGGTTAAGCGTGGCTTACTGAGCTAAACAGAAATTTTTTTATACATATTTACTCACACACACACACATATATATATATATATATATATATATATATATATATATATATATATATATATATATATATATATGTATATATGTATATATATACATATATATATACATATATATATATATATATATATATATATATATATATATATATATATATATATATATATATATATATATATATATATATATATATTCTAAGCTGTAATGCTGGTGATTATATCATATGTCTTTCAAAGACCTTCAAATCCTGACAGGTCCTAAAACATTAATATCATCTTGAATATTTTGAATTTTTATCGCTGGAACAGAGGAAAATGATTGAATAAATGTTCTATAAATAAATTTCTGTAAACTATTACTCCCATATTTATTGAATTAAAAAATGAAACTCTTGCGCTTCCGTTGTATTACTCGATATGGTGATCAAGTGTTTCCCCTCAACTGGTTAATTAAGGATAAACATGAATGTAAACAGACTCATCATGACAAAATATTAATATATTCGAGAGCCAACATTATACCTTTCAGCTATGTCTTGCATAACCTGGTATTTCGCAGATGCTGCAGACCGATTTTTTTTCTACATATTTGAGACTTTTTCTACATCCCCCAAACTTCTCCGTTTTGCTACATGGCCAGAATTCTGGCCTGTTTTACGATACATCGAATTCATGCGCTCCATTAACCATTTCTTATTTGTAAGTTTTTCAGCATTTAGAGTTTGCCCCGTTCCTTTTGCGTGAGGATTACAGAATTCAGGTAGAATTGCTAAGTTTTTTCTCACCTTTCATCTGAAAATTCCTTTCTCGTCTCTAAATAACATTGTAATTTACATTTACAAACTTCAGACGCATCCATTTTACCGTGCAAGTATTGAGAGAACTACTTCGCGTCTCTAATTAACATTACATTTACAATTTACGTTTACACATTCCTGACATGTCCACTTACTATAGAAGTATTTGGAAAGCTATTTCTTCCTCCTATAACTATTCTCTTCGTAACGATTTCTTCTTCACAGCACAAGCAAATAGGAAATCGAGAGGTCCTAATTTTTGTTGGTAAGCTCTGTAGATTAGACAATCTCAAAAGAAGGTGGGATCTCGCGTGAACATTCCTTTGTCAGTCACCTCGATGAGATGAGAGGAAAATGGTTGATGCCAGAAGACATCCTTCTTCCCCTTCTTCTTCTTCTTCTTCTTCTTCTTCTTCTTCTTCTTCTTCTTCTTCTTCTTCTTCTTCTTCTTTTTGGAGGTCTTCGTAGATTAGCCTCCAAGGCGTGTCCCTCAAATCCAGGGAATCCTTTTTACCTCGGTAATTTTTCTCAGGCCTCGCCCACCTCATCGCCTTCTTATCTTTTTTTTTTTTTTTTGCTTTTTAGAGGTTCCTGAAGTTCCTCACATTTCTCTAGCCATTTTTTTATATACTTGATTTTCTCTTTTTTTTGCATTTTCTTTCCTCAGCTTTGTAAAAATTTCTAACTTTATTTTTTTGTTTCTGTGAAGGAAATTCGGAATGAGTGGCCTAATTTTCTGTTGTTTTAGACATTTTTTTTACAAACATGGTAAGAAGGAGGTTAAGGAAAATGGCATTTAGTTCGAGATGCTCACGATATATATAAAAATATGGCAACTTAGAATATAATTATTGGGAATAGTTATTGCAATCTCACAGATAGTAAACCACGTTGTTTACTATTACGATCCCAGGTATTGTAAAGGAAAGTATCAAGTATGTGACGGTGTTAATTTTACGAAAAATAAAGTCTAGAGTTTTATAAATACTGGGCTTTGATGGGAACAAGAACACAGAGACCTCGTGGGAAGTAGTGCCGTCAGTGCACCTCACGCGGTGCACTGTAGGCATTACTTAAGGTTCTTTGCAGCGTCTCTTCGGCTCTTAGCTACAACCCCCTTCATTTCTTTAACTATGCCTCCGTTCATATTCTCTTTCTTCCATAAAGTTTTTAGATTTTTTGGTGAAAGTGCTCAGTTTCTTGTTGATTTTTAAAGAGTTTATGAATCTGTTGTTTTCTAATTAGCATGGATTAAAATTTTATATCTTTGCAAACTGAAGATTGCATCATAGAAGAACAAAGTAAGAGAGACATGACCCAGCCCATTGCAAATGAGTTTAGCATCCTGTTTCGAAGCACAAGAGCAGAAATGCAAATTGTGTTTTTTCGCCTTGGGTTAATGAACGGGAATCACAGCTAATTAAGAGACGCCTTCGAGAAAAATTACTCGCGCAAAAACATGTAGAAGCAGAGACTAATGAAGCAGAATTGCTTCTCCAAGTCATCGATAGCCTCTGAAAACTTCGAGATGTTCTAGCTGACACGGAAGGCACATTTTTTCAAAGGAAGTTACGAAACTGTAGGAAACTTCTTTTATGAAAAGGAAGAAATTTTAGCTAACGCAAAAATGGACGTTTTTAGTGGAACCTGTTATATGAAATTTTTAGGAAAATTCTAGACGACAACAAGAAGGAACAATGTTTTGTGGATTCAGTACAGGACATACAGAAGTGTTCAAGGACAACGAACCTTTAATATTTATTTTGTTTGAAACTTGGAGAAATTTCGTTCAACCGTGATTGTTTCTTCAAGTTCTAAATGTGAGTGACATTTTAAAAGGACACTGCTGATTGTAAGCA
The DNA here is from genome assembly GCF_040412425.1 of Macrobrachium rosenbergii. Taxonomy (NCBI): domain Eukaryota; kingdom Metazoa; phylum Arthropoda; class Malacostraca; order Decapoda; family Palaemonidae; genus Macrobrachium; species Macrobrachium rosenbergii. The sequence continues at coordinate 28,115,508 of NC_089764.1, read as the reverse complement.
GCATTCGCAGAGAATTGTAAAAGGAAAGTTTGTAAGTTTGTTTAGTTTCGTATTTTTATGAAAATCTAAGTCCATTTACTCTAACCGTAATACCACAAATCACGGAGTGGAGTTCACACGTTGCCACGTTTATCCAGTCTTATTCATTAAATCTCATTTAAAGCTGGAAAAATATGTAGATATGGCAGGCACAACTTAAAGTTAAATGGCTTATTCCTGGGAGCCATTTTTAAAATCAGTATTTGAAATGGAAGAAAGAAAATCAGATTACAATGTAGAGTTTTGCCTATGCAATTACGTTATGCCAACTGCAATATATCTCATGTGTAAGGGAAAAAGAGCAGAGATTAAATTGAAGTTCTGTTGTCAAAGATAAGAAAAGGAAAAGGAAAATGAAGTATGCTGGAATAAACATTAATCAGTTTTATTCGTGTGTCTTATGATGAATAGACCTCATTTTTATGCTAGAAAAGGAGATTCCAGTTTTGTGTAAAATGTTACCTCAAGTGAGGGGAAAATACTCCAAGGAAATTATTATTTAAAGGAAGAATTAGCAGAAAGCTAGGAAGAATTTATACTTGAGATAAAGAAATAAATATGGACACATGAATAAACCGCTTATATTTTTAGACTGAAAGAACCAGTATTGGTATGAGGGTTATTTAATATAACAACAACAGCAAGCTTTGATAATCTAATAAAAACAACAACCATTTAAGGGGGCGTGGGATAAGCAAGGAGATTTTACAGCAGGATTAAAAAATGCCCTGAATAAAAAAAAAAGAAATGCAGAGTTTACCAGGTGTTGGATTAAAAGTCCCGAGGGACTGTTGAGCCATTAATGCCTTTAATGGCTGACACGTATTTCAAGATAGTCTCCCTTTGCCCATGGTAACAAAATTACAGCCTCATTACATATATATATATATATATATATATATATATATATATATATATATATATATATATATATATATATATAGAGAGAGAGAGAGAGAGAGAGAGAGAGAGAGAGAGAGAGAGAGAGAGAGAGAGAGAGAGGAGAACAGCTGAGAAATCTTCACCCTTTCACGGCCATAAAGGCGAGAAAATGATAGGCTATCAGTTTCGAAAAGTGGAGTCAAGAGTTCCGGCCCGGGTCTTTTCAGCTCTTCTTGTTTTCACAAATATTAGGCCTCCCGCTATTTAATGGGCTGACTCGCCATCACTAAATAACAAAGAATGTCCAGATTTTCTGTTTCTCTGGGCGCTAACGGTCCGTTTTTTCCCCCCCTCTTCTGTTCCATCTTCTTCTTCTTCTTATTCTTCTTCTTCTCTGAGAGAGAAAAAATGTACGATTTAGGGTTATAATAGAAGGCTTTTCATAAGAAACTTCACCCGTAATAAAAGTCTTATGTAAAATAAAGTTACGTCGTAAATGTCATTTGTTACAGATGACACGATTATGTTTCATGAGTGACGCCCATTGGCCGAATTGTACCAACTAAATCTTCATGAAAAAAAAGGAATATATTTCTCATTCTTCCTGGACTTGTGATAAACAGGAATGGAAAACTAGTTGGTTTTACTTTCTAGAGATTTGTGGAATTGCCACAAGTAAGGACTAATGGCGTTCTGTGTACTTTGACTTGTTTTTTTTTTTTAATCTAGAATGTCTCTCTTACTTAATCATCAAACGATTAGACGAGATGTAAATGGGTTTCTTTGGGAGACAGTTAACTAGAGTTTTATGAGGACTCCTTCAGTTTTTTAGTTTTCTGTAAAAAAAACTAT
>NC_089764.1:28098735-28108735 GCF_040412425.1 Macrobrachium rosenbergii | reverse complement strand
GTCTCTGTCGTAATGAACTTAGAAGGGATAAAAACTCACTTGCTTCGTTAGTAAGGAGAGATAAGGATTTACTTTTTAAACATCTTAATCTCGCTGTAAATTAGATTTAGATGAAGCATTGTCCTTGTGTCAACATTGAGTTATCTGAAGTAAGTTTCAGGTAAATTTTACTTTCTTATTTTTGATTTAGCACAGATAGATATCTTAGGAATCAGCGTTAATTTTTGGTGAAGTTTGCTAAATAAGGTCTTGGGATATGGTGATTAAACAATATTTGTATGTTGATTTTCCTACCTTGAATAATTTTTTTATATATATATATATATATATATATATATAATGATAGGGAAATTTATACACATATATATATACATATATATACACACATAAACATTGTGTATATATACACACACATATACATATATATATATATATATATATATATATATATATATATATATATATATATATATATATATATATATACACATGGATAGGAAATTACAAAACTAATTAATCTACTCCATCACCAGGGCAAGAGATAAGTAAATAATGGATCAATCGCAATTCATTTCAAATGACTTTCCTTTCTTGTGAATGCTGAATTTTATTTTCTCTCTCTCTCTCTCTCTCTCTCTCTCTCTCTCTCTCTCTCTCTCTCTCTCTCTCTCTCTCTCTCTCTATTTATCATTCAGGAGTGACTGTTCTCCTAGTGCCAAAAAGGGTTTTAAGGAGGTGAAGTAATGACGCCTAAGACAGGCGTCGAGGAAAAAATCTTGAACAATAGAAGGAAAAAGATCGAAGCCAACTTCTTCCAGTCCTCGAAGCGAAAGTTTCAGAAAGGTCAGACTTTTGGGATGAAAATCACAAAGGCTGACTTCCCTCCTCATAAAAAAAAGATAAAAAAGAAAAATAAGGAAAAAAAATCCTCTCATTTTTGTCGCCCCTGCCAGAACTTCGTCTTCGACGAATTTGGCTCTAAAAATAATTTGTTGAATGTACAGAAAATTGACTTCTTCGTTTCGTCAGTGAGTCAATTTTTGCATACCTCCTTTCAGTTATGCCACCTTGATTGTTGTACCTTCAGTCATTAAGTTCTTCACACAGTAATTGTTTCTAGATAAGGACTATTAATAACTCCTTTTCTATATTTGTGATGAAATTATTTTCTTTTAGCCTATTCGTATTTCTGAGGAAAAAGTGAAAATATGAATATTAATAACTCCTTTTCTATATTTATGATAAAATTATTTTCTTTTACCCTATTCGCATTTCTGTAAGAAATTGTGAAAATATGAATTTTGTACTTACTGAAGTACGTGGACCTTAGTCTAAAGAATCACAATGGCTGAAATTGTACATTTCGAACTTCTCTTCATAATACTGTTTCTTTGGAGCTTTCCTGAGAAGCACCAGAGGGTTCCTGGAAACACCCCGGGGGGTAGCCTCTGTTAGTCAAAATGATTCACCTTACTTTTGGAAAATTAAGGTGAATCATTGTGTGTCTTTTCGAAAAAGACACACAATGAGGTTCCTGCTTTCCAAAGCTCCTTGGAGACACCGAGGACATCCTGTACTGGTTGTGTACTGTACTCTTATTAATGGGTGTTGTTTTTCCCAAGTGTCAAATTTAGGTATCGAATTTGGTGGACAACTTTATCGTCAGTATTCTCAAATCTCCCAGAGTTTCATAGACTCTTTCCGGTATATATATATATATATATATATATATATATATATATATATATATATATATATATATATATATATATATAACAATATATATGGGAGAATATTGCAAGACCTATAATCCATACCCATGGGAGAATCTTCCTCATCCACACAATCATTCACTTTGTTTTGGATTTTCCGTTGCTTTTCTTTCACTTGCTACTGACCCTATTTTGAGAGAAAGGGAGAACATAAAGATGTAACAGGCGAACGAACAGACACACAGACGTAGTTTTACATACAGCACTATGGGAAAGCTTCGAACAATACATTTTTATGCAAGGTATTGATAACTGGATTACGGTTACGTTACGGAAACAAAAAGAGCTGGAACGGGCTAAGCTTTTTTCGAACGGTAAAGCTACAACGACGTTCGGGAATGAATATTTGTTTTTCTATGATGTCAATGTTGTAGACAAAAGTGCTGAAGTGTCATTTTTTTGTATGTATGTATATATATACATATATATATATATGTATGTATATACATACATATTTATTAATACATATAAGTATGTATATATATGCATTATATATATACATACATATATATATATATATATATATATATATAAATATATATATGGAAATATATATTATATATATATATATATATATATATATATATATATATATATATATATATATATATATATATATATATATATATATATATCTCACGTATACTCCATTGACTTTTTATGTTAACAACTATTTAGTCTTAAAGTATAATTAATTGGATATTGAATTATATTTCTAGCTTGTGTGTATATATATGTGTGTGTACGCGTGTGTGTATACACACACCCCCAAAAATCGTTTAATATCTAATTCACTGTACCTTAGGAATAACTTACACCCAAAGGGGATTATAACTGATAACCACTTCTGCCCCTGACCTACTGTAGATTCGAACCTTCGGTTTAGAAACAACGATAAACAGTCGACTTTGACCTCTCATCTATCTTGGCCCAGACAGAAGCACTTGTTAATTATAAATTCCCCCTCGAGCGTACGTATAATTCATCCTATTAATATCATCATCGCTCTCCCTACATAGCGAAAGAAAAACTCAGACACTCCTATTAATTATTTCCTTCCCCTGGAAAGATTCTTTTTAGAAAAGCCTTATGTCTTCCTAATTGAATCTGAGAATTCATAAGTGAAATATGTTTTTTTTTTTTAAGATATTGTAGTTCCTTATTTGTTGCGGACGATTTCATAATATTTCGTGTTCTGAATTGTAACATTCATCACGAATTGTTCATCAAGAATAGGAGGAATTATCTTTCTGATTATTCATTAAACAATAAGATACACTAATAACACGTTTGATATTCCTTCCTTATTAGCTACTACTGAGGAACTGGAAGCGATCCTTGTGGAGAGAACCTTTATTGCTAAACAGCCTTCGTTTAATAGTCCTTTTTCTCATGAGAAGTTATTGCGTGAAGTTTTTCTCACTACAGTTGGGTTTTATGCAATATACTATTTATTCCAAAGGGTTTGTGTAAGTACACACTACACAGACTAAGCTATTTCTGTAATTTCTTGGGACACATATTTAGCTGAAAAGCTGATTTTGACAGCTTTTCAGATTCAGGTACTATGATTCAATTACCTGTGATGCCCTTTAACACCTAATTGTGTTACAAAGAGACAATTATTAAACGAATAGACTAGTTCGTTTTGATTTTCATGTTAAATTTTGACAAGTTTAACCGTATAGTTTATCATACACTGACTTCCTTCAGGAAATGGAGCCATTAACGAATGCTGATACCAAGTAACAGCTCTTTCTTTCACAACCATCAAAATATATAAAATGCAAGAAAAAGTGTAATGTTTGTCAGACTTTCTGTACCCAGAGAGATTGTCATTAAATAAGGCACAGTCTTCAGTTCCTTTGTTCAATTTTGTAGTATAGCTCCTCTGACTAAATGCAAGAGCATCCAAGGATCACTGACATTTTGATAAGATTGGCTGAAATAACAGTTGTCTTTTCCTGCAATAATCTTCAAATTCTCATTGCAATGCTTTCGACACTGACCAGTATTTGGGAGCTCTATATGAGCATACAGCTTTCTTTGATTTTACTAGCAGATGTTTTCTATAGCTTCCATTTGCTAGTTCTCATATCCGGGGAGGGGAGGGGAGGGGAGGGAGGGAGGGAGGGAAGGGAAGGGGGGAGGGGAGGGGAAGGGGAGGAGACGGAGATGGGAGGGGGAGGAGGGGAGGGAGATGGGAGGGGAAGAGGAGGGGAAGGGGAAGGGGAGGGGGAAGGGAAGGGGAGAGGGGAAGGGGAAAGGGGAGGGAAAGTGACAGGACACACACACACACACAGAAAGGCAGCCAAGGAAATTGATATAATACATTAATGATTGATGAATGTAATATCTTGAATTCGATATTTTGAATTCCAGCCTGAAAGAGTTTTCCCATAATTTCTATATACATGTTTGTCCAAGGGGAATATGAAGTGTTTTTTTATTTTTTTATTTTACCTCTCCCTCGTCTTTTTAATCATCCTGTTTCCCAGTGCGACATTATCTTCGTTCTTTCATCTTCACGAACATAAAAGACCTTTCCTTTAGGTATTCCATTTTCTTTCTTTCTTAGTTAAGAAATATCCCTGAAGTTATTCTCTTTTGTCTGGCATATTTAAATTGCTGTACAAACTCGAGAGAATTCTTTCATATTCTTTATACACATTTGGCTTCTGCTCTGCGTTCACAAATTCTCCTTCAGCAGTGGGGAACGGTCATAGCAAAGGAAATCTGTCGACAAATACAAGCTTTTTCAGAATTCATGTTTTCATTTTCTCAACTGAAAAGTTTCAGTCACGCTTTTCGAAATGAATGATTGTTACTGGAAAGAGAAATTCTCATCAAATGTGAAACTGTACAATGTCCTCTTCTGATACAAATTACGATATTTCAGGATGAGAAATTGTATTGCTCATTTGATCTAGTACATATTTCATAATTTCTCTGTTTTTTCTAAACTTTTAAAAGAAGAAAGGGAAAATACAGCAAATCTGGATTATTTTGAGGCCTGTGGCAGCGTAGGATCGCTGTGGACTAATCCTGACTGTCATCAAAGAAAATATTTATGAGAACGATTGGTGATGATGTTTTTTTTTATTTATTTTTTCGTTAATTATTATTGACGTGTGTGTTTGTGTGTGTGAGTGTGTGTTTGAGAGAGAGAGAGAGAGAGAGAGAGAGAGAGAGAGAGAGAGAGAGAGAGAGAGATACTGCTACCCTTGGCAAACAATAGCCAATCATGCCTCCTGTATGAAGTTGATACAAATACTGGAGAGAGAAGGAAGAAAATGGATTGGACTGAAGTCCCTGGAAAGCAAAGGTAAAGTCTTGCTTTCGGACTCTGCGTGGTGTACTTTATATATGTATATATATATTATATATATATATATATATATATATATATATATATATATATATATATATATATATATATATATATATATATATATATATATAAATATAAACATAAAATGTAGACAGTTAATGCTATAATTTCAAGAAAACAACTGTCTCCCTCTACAGGCAGTTAACTACCTGTAGAGGGAGACAGTTGTTCTCGAAATTATAGCATTTGATTTAGATATATTTTTCTATTTTAACAGAAAATTATGTTTATATATAAATTATATATATATATATATATATATATATATATATATAACTATATATATTTGTAGAATCTAGTGGTCACTTTTTCCAGATACATATGTAATTGTAATAGCCACAATGCCCTCTTAACTTCTCGAATTCCTCGCGTTTTCTGGGATAAGCTTGTCACTACAAAGCCTTAAGATCCAAGTGCAAGAAATATGAAGAAACTATGATGTCCGGGAGCGGGAAATGAACCCGCGTCCCATAATCACAACTAGGTCACGTGACCTACTGTAGTTGTGATTGTGGAACCGGGGTTCGTTTCCCGCTACCGGACATCACAATTTCTTCATATTTCTTGCACTTGGATCTTAAGGCTTTGTAGTGACAAGCGTATCCAAAAAGCGCGAAGAATTCGAGAAAGTTAAGAGGGCATTGTAACTATTACAATCACGTATATATATATATATATATATATATATATATATATATATATATATATATATATATATATATATATATATATATATATATATATATATATATACTAAATAATGAAAATGTGAGGTATGTTTTGCAATCTGTATCTTGCGATCGTCAGTATCTGGTTGTTGATCAGCTTATTGCAAGAAGCTTTGCCAACCTCTCCTTCGGGATTATTACCGTCATCTCGAAAACCGAAACCAAAATCCCAGAAAGCATAAGTCAAAAACCTCCCAACCTAATATTCCAACTTAATATTCTAAGTTGCTGTATCACATTTCTTTTAGTAATAAGGCGGATCTTGCGGAGGGCGAAGCGCAGCTATAATACCGGGCTTACGTATTCCTTTTCCGATATTTTGTGGGAGACTTTCTCTCTTCTTCCCTGTCCTCTCTTCGCTTTTCTCTCTCTTCCCTTTTCTCTCTCTTCGCTTTTCTCTCTCTTCCCTGGAGTTTGGCTGGGGTCTTGGCTAAGAGGATTATCTTCCAGGGAGGAAGAGGCCACAAGAGGAATCGCTATTCGCTCTCCTGTAAACATATTTATTGTACAGATTTATTCTATACGTTTTTTCCGCGCTGCTATTAATTTTTTTTTTAAGAGTGGCCATCTGGGATTTCAATTGTTTAGTTTATTCGTTCGGTCATTGTAGCACGTCCCGCAAAACGATGACAGACAATGAAATTGAAGGCGAACTCCCTTTACGGCAAAAGGTGTGACTCGGACGGTGGAATATCTGGAAAATAAAACAGTAAAATCTGAGATTGATATCCCTATTTGATGCTGGACGTGTTAAAAATGGTAACAAATATATATATATATATATATATATATATATATATATATATATATATATATATATATATATACATACACACGCGTGTGTGTGTGTGTGTGTGTGTGAAGTCGTAAAACTTATATGTAAAATAAATGAAATATGAATGCCTACATTCAGTAAGTTTTGAACAGTACACATTCTTCACCTTTTAAAACTTCCCATCATTTTCCAAAACTGTAATAAATGCCAGCAGAGATAAATCACAGGGAAATGTTGTCAAGCCTGGTTCTTTTTGCAGGACTGACTCTCTCTCTCATATTCCCTCAATTGTTTGAAATGTAGCGTTACTGAATTATTCAATTTGTTATATTAATTCTATCCATTTCTAAGGAACATGCCACGTTTCAATACTGTAAATGGTAACTTAGGTTTGCAAGGAAAGGCCAAACACTATCTTAATCAAACAATTGAAAAAAAAAATATACATACGAAAAGTGGTGTTGATTAAAGAATTTCTAATTAGCCAAAAAATAATAAGACTTCCAAGACCAAACGTCTGAAGACTAAGGGAAAAAAGGCCTGACTGGAGCAACTGACGCTTTTGAAGCTTCACAGAATACGATAGAATTGTTTCTCAGACGTCGTTAAAATTCTTTTCCTAACAACTGGCCGATTTCTGACACTTGTTTGGTTAATTTTTCTCTTATTATTGATTTTATCCTCTTGAGATAATCAAACGTAGCTATTTAAAATTTATGCATGAACCAAAATCATCTTTGGGTATTCATTAACCTTCACGTACTTGAAAGAAAACCAGAGAAAATTTTATTTTTATTATTGTTATTTTTTCTTGATTCCATCCTCTTGAAATAATATAGTACAGTTATTTGAAATTCATGCAGGTTTCAAAATAATCTTTGATTACTTAATACATACATCTTACATACTTGAAAGAGAACAAGAGACAATATTAATTTTTCAGCATGTATGTCATTATGTAATCCTTACCCAAAAGTCAGAATTTCTTAAAAAAAAAAAGTATTACTTAGTCAAGATATATTTTCAGCTTAAACCATCGCTTAGAATAAGCTTTATTTTATATTTATTTTTTACAAGATTCAATGTTATTTTTCTAATTCGTTTGTTATTATAAAATCCTTATCTCAAAGTTCCATGTCGTTAAAAGTTTTCAAGATATACTTCAGGCTTTTAAACCACCGCTTAGAGTAATCTTTATTCTATTTTCTTTACCTTATTTTATTTTCTTTATGCCTGACTCTCCTCAGTCAATTAGCTTTTCGAAATAAAGTCTTTTCCCCACTCACATTTCGTGGCCCTGTCTTGACCACCTACTGTGGCCGTGTTCCCATCGTTAGTGTGTTATCTTTCTTCAGCAGAGAGAGAGAGAGAGAGAGAGAGAGAGAGAGAGAGAAGAGAGAAAAAACAAGGGTACCCATCTCGAGAGCAGTGGCAGATGTGTGTGTGTGTATTTTTTTTAGGCTTGACTTTAAAGATTTCTTCGATAAAATTATGTACGTAACTGTTAAAAATTTAGAGATTTTGTATCCACATACAGACACACACACACACAAACACGCACACACACATGTATGTTTGTGTGTGTATATATATATATATATATATATATATATATATATATATATATATATATATATATATATATATATATGTGTGTGTGTGTGTGTGTGTGTGTGTGTGTGTGTGTGTGTGTGTGTACGCAACATGATAGTTACTATCGAGCAGAAAAGTAATTATGGAAGATTGATTGATGGAAAAATAATGGAAGGTGATTAAGAAAACATCGGATAATAAAATTAATTCGCTTTACCATCTGCTTACGGTAATGGACGTGTTCCGAACAAGGTTCGTAGAGATAGAGTGATGATGATTTCATGATACTCATTCATTAAAATCATAAAAGTATTTGTTTCGTCCAGTTAGAGAGAGAGAGAGAGAGAGAGAGAGAGAGAGAGAGAGAGAGAGAGAAAACAGATCTGTCTGAACTCTCGACATCTCATATGTTATAGTCCTCGGATAATAAAGCATTGAAATTAGTAAGAAAGAATTTACGGAAATTTTTTCATGCTGATTTTTCTTAAGACCGACTCAAGTCTGTCTTTGCACAAAAGGTCCAGATAAAACAACTTTAGATTATTTGTAATGTACTCAAAGCTTTGACAAAGAATCCCCTTTTCTGAACTTTTTACACCATAATGGTAACAGGATTTTTATTACAAATGAAAATCTTGATTTCTACCCACCTCTCTCCCTCTCCCCCACCCCTCCCCTGGACCAAAAATCTCCTAAGAATAATAAAAAAAAATCATTTTAAAACTTTGATTCATTCTCAGCCTTTGTAATCTGACCCGATGAAAGATGTTTGGTAATAGAGCGATCCATTTTCTTCCCCCAAAATGCGCCAGAAATTTTCTGCCTCCCACGATTTATTGATGTCATTCGCACGGCCTTTCCTCCCTCCTAGGAAACGGCGGAAGAAGAAGAAGAAGAAGAAGAAGAAGAAGAAGAAGAAGAAGAAGAAGAAGAAGAAAGAAAAAGAGAGTCTCGGGAGGTACTTTTTCATAGTGTACCGTAGATGTATCGGCTACGTTATCAAAATTAGTCTTTAAACCAGATGTGCCAACTTTTCGTTCTCAGAGCGAGTGATTTCAACATTTGACACAACCTTCTAGCGGTGAAAAGTTGTATTAAAAGGTATATGACACCGTTGATTGATTGACTTACGAAATTTAGGCTTGTCAAGTCCGACTGGGGCACTCTCGGCCGTTCAGTGCTAAGCCAGTGAAAAGAGGGAGTTAGAGTGGTTGGACAGAGGGATGAAGAGATTCAGAGAATAAATGAGATAAAGCATAAGGCTCTAAAGGTGGAACTGGGAGAAACCCCAACAGTTGCACTAAGAACTAAAAGCTAGAGGAGATGGACAGCAAGACTGAAGAGAGGGAACGGGAATGGTGGTCAAGTAAAAAGCCAAAAAGTGGGTGCAGCTATGGGCGCAAGGGACGTTGCAAACACCCTCTAGTAATGCTTATAGTGCACTGTAGTGAGCTGTATGTTGTTTACACTATATCACAGTACTTAAAAACAATAGATGTTTAACTGCCCATGCAGATGGTTATAAACAAACTAAGACACACTTTGAGAATAGGAGAGAGAGAGAGAGAGAGAGAGAGAGAGAGAGAGAGAGAGAGAGAGAGAGAGAGAGAGAGAGAGCGAAGAAACGTCAGTATAATATTGGGTTTCATAATTTCGCTTTCTCCTGACTGAGAGAAGTCATTTAACTTTACCGATGAAACAGACTTTCTGTGCTATATTTACATACACACACACACATATA
>NC_089764.1:28036235-28093735 GCF_040412425.1 Macrobrachium rosenbergii | reverse complement strand
TTCTTCAGTAGGCCAATGTCCGTAGATGTGGAAAACGCAAGGATACGCAGCTCACTCGATCCACTATCATAAAGCAGAAAATCTTTACCATCAGCTGTCATCTGGTACTCGGATGGTATGACCATGCCAGTTAGGTTTGACGGAATGGAATGAGGAGCACAAGAAGATAGCTTGTTTGTAGCGCCTTATCGCACGTCGAATATGTCTTACAGGTGGAAATTGAGTTGAAGAACCATTTGATATTGACTGAATTCGGTCTCTTGGGTGCTAATAGCTTTCCTCTTTATTTCCTGCCGGACAAACGAGACTTCTTGGACGCATATGTCTGCTGCAGAATGGGTGTGATCACTGACATGGCCAGCTACTTCTTTTCCACAAACTTCAACTATGGCTTTACAGTTGCTATGCTATAACATTATTTGTCAATTCTTTCTGCTTCACGTAAATGTAACCATCACAAATAAGCTTCATTTTACCACGTTCACTTTGGACGAACTCCATGATAGGTGATTGAATTTATTCTATTTATTTTTGAGGTGTAGATGTAGATACACTGATCAGTTCAAGACTGAATTCTGACTAGACATTGGCTCGTTGCTACTTATTATCCTAACAATTTTTTTATAACTTTTGTTTAACTAGACAGTAACTATGTAATTAGTAATAATTTCTTCAAGAATTGTTCATTTATAGAGGAAAGTGCCTGTAACTGTTTCCTAAACACTGAATTCAGACTAGTCTTTGGCCTGTATTTACTATCTTAATATTTTTTTTTATATAACCAAACAGTTATTGATTATGTAATTAATAACAGTTTCTTCGAATGGATGACATTGCCTGTAACTATTTCCTAAATGACTGGGAACTAATATAACTTTTTTTGAAACTTTTGTGTAAAGGGTACAATTGTCCAGGGGTAGTTGTCCTATGGGTGCAATTGGCCAAGGGCAGTTGTCCTGTGGGGGCAATTGTCCATGGGTGCAATTGTCCAGGGGCAGTTGTCCTATGGGTGCAATTGTCCAGGAGCAGTTGTCTTATGGGGGCAGTTGTCCAGGGGCAGTTGTTCAAGGGGGGCACGTCGTATGGGGGCAATTGTCCAGGCGGCACTTGTCGTATGGGGTCAATTGTTCGGGTGAGCAGTTGTCTTATGGGGGCAATTGTCCAGGGGCAGTTGTCCTATGGGGGCAATTGTCCAGGGGCAGTTGTCCTATGGGGGCATTTGTCCAGGGGCAGTTGTCCTATGGGGACAATTGTCCAGGGGCAATTGTCCTATGGGGGCAATTGTCTAGGGGCAGTTGTCCTATGGGGACAATTGTCCAGGGGCAGTTGTCCCATGGGGGCAGTTGTCCTATGGGGGCAATTGTCCAGGGGCATTTGTCCTATGAGGGCAATTGTCCAGGGGCAGTTGTCCTATGGGGACAATTGTCTAGGGGCAATATTATTGTCCGGGGGCAATAAACAGATAGATAAGATATTTAGCTAATTCCTCTTGCATTTATACATTCATAATCTTTGATTTTCATCTTTGACCGCAAACCTTCAAGTATCCAACGCAGTAACCTACAAAGGATGAATTAAAAATTAATCGCTTCCTGTAATGTGAAACAGGTCGCTGAACATGAAGTCTAGAGAAAAGTATGCCAGTGACCTCTGAACTTCAAAGGTCACGTCAGCTGGAATTTGTTGAGAAAATAGAGCACACACTCATCACCATGACAAATGCAGAATTGTTTAAGAGGTCACTCGACTTTTAATCTATATCCTTGTCCTGTAATCTTGATTCTTTAGAGACATGTAACTTTGAATATTCAAATAATGAAGGTATAGGGATTATAAGACTTTTGGAATGTAGCTTGTACCCTTAAGGGGCAGTGCAATCAGTGCATCTCATGCGGTGCACTGTAGGCATTACTTGAGGTTCTTTGCACGTGCCTTCGGCACCTAGCTGCAACACATTTCGTTCCCTTTACTGTACCTCCTTTCATATTCTCACTTCCATCTTACTTTCCACCCCCTCCTAATAATTGATTTATAGTGCAGCGCCAGGTTTTCCTCCTCTTACACCTTTCAAACCTCTTACTGTTAATTTCCGTTTCAGCGCTGAATGATCTCATAGGTCCCAGTGCTTGGCCTTTGGCCTAAATTCTATATCAATTCAGTTCAGTGTAGTTTGTTTTCAGTTTTTTCATAATAATGCTTATGAAATTTTTTGCCCTTTGACCTTTGCCCCTCGACCTTGACTCTTTGACCGACTTTCTCCCAGAAGTGAATCATGGCGAGTTGGTTACCTAAGTATCGAAAGACCTTCTTTAGTTTCAGAGTGAGATTGTTAATAGACGGACTCAACAAAACGAACTAGATATTACAACCTCCAGAGACGGAAAAGGAGATGACGAATACTGGTATCTGCAGCTATTGACAGCAAAAGAAGCAATAGTTTTTAGAGCAGGTTTAGAGAAAGGAAATACGCATATTCTGAACATATAGTGTGTGTGTTCGTGTATGTGCGTGTTTGTGTGTGTGTGTGTGTGTTTGTGTGTGTGTGTGTGTGTGTAAACAGAAGGAGCATTTTATGTCCTGGTGATTTGTTGCTAATAGTAGTAATAATGGAAGTTTTCACAAGAATTACACAAGCACACACACACAATATATATATATATATATATACATATATATATATATATATATATATATATATATATATATATATATATATATATTATATATATATACATGTATATATACATATGTATATGTATATATATATCTGTGTGTGTGTGTGTGTAAACACAAAAGGGCATTTTGTGTCTTGCTGAATGCTCCTATCAGAGGCCCAGAGTACCGATTATGTCCCGACGGCGGCCGCACATTAATCTTCCTCGCCACCAATACCCCATTGACTGGAGGCAGCAGAGAAAAGTCCTCTGCTCCAATAAATCTTGACCCGTAGGGGAGAGAGAGAGAGAGAGAGAGAGAGAGAGAGAGAGAGAGAGAGAGAGATGGGTAAAATAGGGAATAATAGATGAATGGAATAGAGGAAGTTCGTCGTGAAGAGGAATAAAAAAAAATAAAAGGATAAAATGGATCTGTTGAAGGGAGTATGGAATAAATAATAAACTGTTAAGAGATTAAGCATGAAGGAAAATTGGATAAGAAGGGAGAGGGAATATTAATAAATATTACGAAGAAGATTTGCATAATTTAAATAAGTTACGTTGAGCTTTGATAACTAAGATTAATTTGTCATAACTAGTAATGATGCCTATAGATATTTTATACCTTTATTCATTCGCGGTTAACCTCTCTCTCTCTCTCTCTCTCTCTCTCTCTCTCTCTCTCTCTCTCTCTCTCTCTCTCTCTCTCTCTCTCTCAATAAATGAGTAAATGGATAAATAAAACACTAAATACGTAAAGATCCTTTTTTACTGCCTTTACTAATTACCATTTCTGTTAGTTAACTCTAATACTTCTTACTTCACAAATTTTATGCATTCTCTCTCTCTCTCTCTCTCTCTCTCTCTCTCTCTCTCTCTCTCTCTCTCTCTCTCTCTAAATGAAACACGCTGAAAGTAAAATAATCCCTTGCTATTCCCCTTATTAAATATAATTTTTATTACTTAACTCTCATACGGCTTTGTTCATATATTTCACTCTTCTCTCTCTCTCTCTCTCTCTCTCTCTCTCTTTCATTTCGGTTTTAAAATCTCTCTCTCTCTCTCTCTCTCTCTCTCTCTCTCTCTCTCTCTCTCCTTACTTTCATTTTAGCGGTTTTTAAAATCTCTCTCTCTCTCTCTCTCTCTCTCTCTCTCTCTCTCTCTCTCTCTCTCTCTCTCTCTCTCTCTCTCATTTTGGTTTTAAAATCTCTCTCTCTCTCTCTCTCTCTCTCTCTCTCTCTCTCTCTCTCTCTCTCTCTCTCTCTCTCTCTCTCTCTCTCTCTCTCTGCTAGAAACTGATAGATCTCAAAATAAAAAGGAGGTATAGGGACGACATATGGTCCTGACAGGATAGTCAAACAGGAAGACAGCCTTCCCTCTAGGTAATGGATTGAAACCAACCACCGTAACGTTTTTTTTTTTTAGAAATTACAGTTTTCTCATACGAAATCCGTTGCACGATTAGGATGTGAATTTCTTTTATTGCAAAGAAAATGCCCAGGCACACACACACTCACACTCATATATATATATATATATATATATATATATATATATATATATATATATATATATATATATATATATATAAATATATATATATATATATATATATATATATATATATATATATAAACATATCACCTTGTAAATAGTATTGACGCAAAGCGTAACTGTGAAATTCGACCATGAAATCACGCAAAAACACTAAATATAAAACTGAACAAACTTTGCAAAACATATCTGACTGTCTCTACGTAGAGGGAATGATAAAGTCTAGCTCTGAACCAAGTCAGAGACACGAGATGTTTGCTCTAGAAAGCTCTAAATCACAGCCCGAGAACACAGCACAAATGTAAGATGATAAAAGTGGTAGTTACTCACTACCATGCATGAAAGTGCGCTCGTTCTAAGAAAGCAAATAATGCAACAGTTGGCTGTTACGTTCAGTCGTAAAATGTGAGGAGGAAATAATATACTTAGCTGTAAGTAAATGGAACGATAGCGGCTCCTGAGGATGTTAAGGACTCGCGCTGTCAAAGACAGATTTCGGACCAAATGGAAAGAGGAATTCGATTAAAGAAACAAGATTTTTTTTTACTGCCATTTTCCTCGGTTTGCGATTCACCGAATAAGTGTAACTCATTTTCCGGGCATTGTGTCCTCCTGATAGCCCTTAAGCCATAATCTCATGAATAAGATTCTTTTGAGCAGTCTCTCTCTCTCTCTCTCTCTCTCTCTCTCTCTCTCTCTCTCTCTCTCTCTCTCTCTCTCTCTCTCTCTTACAAATTCTTCCATTTAGAATCCCAGAATAAGTATAACTCATTTTCCGGACATTGTGTCCTCCTGAAAGCCCTTAAGCCATAATCTCATGAATAAAAGTCTTCTGAGTACTCTCTCTCTCTCTCTCTCTCTCTCTCTCTCTCTCTCTCTCTCTCTCTCTCTCTCTCTCTCTCTCTCTCTGAGTAACGACTGTAATTGCAATTGCCGAGTTGAATAGGTTTCCATTTATTCTTTTTTAATATACATACTACGTCTTCTTCAAAATTCTCTCTTTATTTTTGTATTCAGGGAGTCATACAGTTGTATATTCATCGGTCAAAAGGATTTATAATGGTCTATTAAATACTATCACTAGTAAAAACCATTTCACATTTCCAAAGACCTTAGATTAACGTATTCTAAACGGTTAGTTTAGTCTGCACGTGGACAGTTCTTTACGAAACCTTCTGTTACAAATATTTTAACATGCAATGGATGCTCCATTTACCTGGTGCAAGATAAAAACAAATGGTGTTCTCTCAATAGACAATTATCACGAAGAACTAAAAACTCAGTCAACACGAAGAATATATTTCTCTTGTCTGAAGTAAATGACTATCATTTGTATGCGATAAACATATTCACTCAAGACTTTTATTCAAGATTAATTGTAGAGAGAATTATTTTAATGCCTTATTTAGACAGGAAGCACCTCTCCATTTCCCAACTCATGAATATTTTATTATCTTTATTTAAATTTTTATTTAGCTGTTTATAATTTACTCCCAGTCGGTGGGTTTTGATTAATTCTGCTTTATAAGGTAAGTTACGAAAGGGATAAGAGAATGCACGGTCAGTCAATGGATTATTATTGTAAATCTCTCTCTCTCTGTCTGTCTGTCTGTCTGTCTGTCTCTCTCTCTCTCTCTCTCTCTCTCTCTCTCTCTATATCTCTATCTATATATATATATATATATATATATATATATATATATATATATATATATATATATATATATATATATATATATATATATATATATAGCTGTCTGTCTGTTTCATGAACCCTCGATGTTCGTAATTACGCAATTACCACATCTTGCAATAATCCTGTCATTGCTCTTCACTCAGCGTGAGTGGGACCTCGGGGAAATTTTCGAGATTCAGGCAGTGGCGATGACGACTTTGAATTCCGTTGGAAATGGTCCACAGTGGGGGCATTTTGCATTCGCAGCTTTGGTCGCCCGGGAATCGGGAATAAGAACTGAAGCAGCGTTTTCACGGCATTCTGATTTGTTGAAAATGTTATGATTTAAAGGGCGATTATAATCTAGTATGACCCTAAATCTCTTCATTTTTCAAGGGCCCTTTCATTTGGTGAACAAGGCTTTTCTCAAATTAATCCTCTGTGGGTAATTTCGTATTTGCTTGAGTTACCAACCTCGCTGCTTCGTATGTTAATACTTCCTTTTATACGTTCAGTCTTCGTAAAGTTAATATTTTTTTTAAAATATAGTTATCATTGCAAAATACTGAACAAAGTATTTTAAAGGCAGCAGCAACGTCTAGTTATCATTGCAAAATACTGAACAAAGTATTTTAAAAGCAGCAGCAACGTCTAGCTTCACGCTTGGGTATTTATGATTACTTAATTCCCGGAATTTTTAGCAGTGAAAAATGGTACCTAATTCCCGGAGTTTTTAGCAGTGAAAAATGATACCTAATTCCCGGAATTTTTAGCAGTGAAAAATGATACCTAATTCCCGGAATTTTTAGCAGTGAAAAATGAAAGGGGTACCGGATTTGATATATTCAAAAATCTTTTTGATGCTTTCAACATGCGTTAGCAGTGTTTCCTTATTGAAATGCGTTTTACTGATGTTTGTGTGTGACCTCAGTTGCATATTGCATTAGCTATGTTTGAGGTTATCACGACAATGTACGTTGGGATCAGCTGTTGACGAATTAGCTCAAGGTCTCTTTCGAAGTACTTTAGTTATTATTATTATTATTATTATTATTATTATTATTATTATTATTATTATTATTATTATTATTATTATTATTATTATTATTCAGAAGATGAGCCCTACTCGTATGGAACAACCCCACAGAACCATTGACTTGAAATTCAAGCTTCCAAAGAATATGGTGTTTATTAAAAAGAATTAGCAGAAGGTAGTGGAAATGCAGAAAGAATAGATCACTTATCATAAAAGAAAGAATAGGTTTTAAAAACTAATGAATAAATAAATAAAAATTGCCTGGAAAAGGGGTGGGAAGTAACCTATATAAGCAGTTACGTCACAATTTAACTTGAGAATAAGTCAATCAGGTAATTCTTTACCTAAGATAAATGCAAAACTTGTAAAGAGTGAAGGAATGCGTGAAAAAAAACCAACAAACAAAATCCTAACTATCTCTCCTGAAAAAAAAAAAAAGCTGAAAAGAGCAAAACACAAGTTGAAAGCCTGACAAAAATTGTTATTTCCTGGTGGGCTGCATTTCACTCAGTGGAGGCTTCCATATCAGATGATGGTTTTGCTGCCCCTTTGTCTGAGCGAGGCGCTGCATTTCACTACACCAATTAGTTGTTTGTTGTTGTTGTTGTTATTGTTGTTGTTGTTGTGCTTGCGTGCTATATCCGGTCCCAGTTCTAGCTTTGTGACTTTTTTGTTTTTTTAAATCTTACTCGTACTTTTGACCACTGTTCTGTAATTCAGTAATTTTTTTATTTATTCACATACATCTACATCTAGAAGTAACCCTTAGGGTGTGTCCATTCCACAGTAACAGCATGTCATAAACACATGTCAAAAACATATCCTAGACACAAGTCGTTGACTTGTTTTCGACATGTTGAAAACAAGTCAAAACATATGAAACACATGTCAAAAGCATATCAAACAAGTCGTTGACTTATTTGAAACATGTTGGAAACATGTCAAAGCATATCATAAACGCAAGTTGTTGACTTGTTTTCAACATGCTGAAAACATGTCCAAATATATCTTAAACACAGGTCATTGACTTGTTTTAAAGACGTTAAAACAAGTCAAAATATATCAAAAAACGCATGCCAAAAACATATCATAAACAAGCCGTTGACTTGTTTTCAACATGTTTAAAACAAGTCAAAACATATCAAACAAGTCGTTGACTTGTTTTCAACATGTTGAAAACAAGTCAACGAGAGTCAGTGGAGACGAACCTTTGGCAAATTCTGCTGTATTTTATGAAGCTCTGATTAGAACTACCAATAAATCGCTGACTTGTGCTCAACCTGTTTGTGATGTGTTTCCGACAAGTTTTATTGTAATGTCGACGCAACCTTACATTAGACACATTGTAATACATTTTAATACATTTTTATCTATTTATTATTTTTATTATTATTATTTTTGTGGGGGGGAATGAGTCATATCTCTTCTTTCTTTATTTCCCTTTACCTTCTCTTACTTCCTGATGAGCACCATATTCTTTGGAAGCTTGAATTTCAAGTCGATGGCCCCTGTGGGCTTGTTCCATATGAATAGGGTTCATCTCCTGAATACTCTAAAATAATAAAATCCGAGTGGATTTTGTTCAGTCTCCCCCGGTGTGACAGTAGTGGAGACATGACACAGCCACCCACCCCCTGCAAACCGGTTTGTCCGCCCTGGGTGGGGGCGGGGTAGGTTGGGGAATGGGAGGGTAAGAGAGACATCCACCATCCTCCTGCAAACCTGTTTGTCCGTCCAGGGTGGGGACGGGATAGGTAGGAGATCGTGAGGGTATAGGAAACAGCAGCGCCAGCGCGCCAAGCTTGTAATAATAATAATAATAATAATAATAATAATAATAATAATAATAATAATAATGATAATAATAATAATAATCAGTTACTTGATTTTTCCATCCTCCTATTGAAAGTCATTTGCCTTCATACAAACATCAGTACATTCATGTTCGTTAATTCATGTTTCGTTAGTTATCAGCAAATGAATTTTGACATAGAATATTTTTATCACGTCACCAGTAAAATGCCACTTCCTTTATTGACTAGATTCATTCTGTAGTTTTTGCCACTGTTTTCTTACTTGCTTGGCTAGACCAGACAGCAACTCTCCCCATGTATCCGGGCTTGAGACCGGCAGCAAGTTGGACTGGCTTGTCCCCCCCTCCCCCGGGGCTGGGTTATAGCAGAGGAGGGAGGTACTGAGAAAGTAGTGAGACAGAGAGTGAAAGAAGCGTGGCGAAAATGGGGGGAAGTAACCGGAGTTGTTTTAGACAAGAAATGCCATTAAGGCTCAAAATGAAAATTCATAAGACAGTTATCAGGCCCGGGGGCCAGAAACTTGGGCACTTAAGAGGAAAGAAGATGGACTGTTGGAAAGAACCGAGATGAGGCTGGTGAGATGGATTGCTGGAATATCACTACTGGAAAGGAGAGAGTGTCAAGGTATAAGAAGAATGTGTGGTATATGTAATATGAAGGAGAAGGCTAGCGAAGCTCGTCTGAGATACTACGGTTATGTAACAAGAAGAGAAGAGGTGGAACCAATCAAGAGAGCCAAGAACATGCCAAGATATAAGAAGAATGTGGGGTATATGTAATGTAAAGGAGAAGGCTAGGGAGGGAAGCTCGTCTGAGATACTATGGCCATGTTATAGGAAGAGAGGAGGTGGAACCAATCAAGAGAGTTAAGAACATGCCAGTGATGGGGAGGGAGAGGAGGCGTGTGGGGCGTCAGCGGATCAGATGGATGAATGTGGTGAGGAGGTATATGGGTGAGGTGGGGATTTGGGGGGAGGGGGAGAGGAAGATGCAAGGAGCAGAAATAGATGGAAAAAGTTGACTCGAGCGGCCGACCCTGCTATACAGTGGGATTAATAAGGTCGAAAGAAGAAGAAGTAAAATGCCACTTCCTTAGCAGTATTTCTGATCAGTAAACTTATAATAAATACTTATTTTTATAGACAGAAAATACTCATTTTCTGTCAACTGATATTTCTGAAGGACTTGGTATGAAAGAGCAAACTTTGTCCAGATCCACAGAAATTAAATTTAGATTAATGCAGTAGTTGATATCTTACAATATATACAATGGTCTATTTTACCAGAATAACAATGAAAGTAGCCAGACTGTCTCTAAATTCCAAGATGTTTCAGAGAAAAAATTTTTTCCAAGAAGTATATAAATCTTAACCGAGTTTGACTGAAGACATATTTTTGATTAAGTGTGTGTTACACCCATCCTCAAGCGCAGCTGTAAAAACTGAAAAGGCTGTAAAAGAGTTAAGTACCTCTTCGGCGATCATAAATGTGTTTTACGAGTATTATCCTCGTAAAACTGGCAGAATTAGACTCTTTTATAATATCGTTATCATGCATGGCTGCCTGAATCGTTCATTCCGAGGACAGGAATGCAGACGTCCTTTGATTTTCTTCAGAAAATATTCGAGGACATATTTTCTCGATGATTTGACCACGTCTATGAAGGTGGACGTGATTAACGTAAGAGGAGAGGCTTTTATGTTTAATAGTTTGCGTTAAAAAATAAAAGTTGGATTTTGAGATAAACTTTAGATGTTCTCTCTCTCTCTCTCTCTCTCTCTCTCTCTCTCTCTCTCTCTCTCTCTCTCTCTCTCTCTCTCTCTCTCTCTCTCTCTCTCTCTCTCCATAAAACATAACTCGTCGTAGAGGAGAAATGTTTTATTGCATAATCAAGCAACTGTTTATTGTTTTTTTTTATACCCAGATATTAATTTTCTTAGATATTATTTTCTCTTCGTTCGTTATTTGATGAAATCACAGAGTGATCAAGAATGACACTGTCCTTCACTGAGGACACAAATTTATGTATTTTTATGCATCTATGAAACTCACAATTATCATACAAAATATCTTTGTCAATGGGTTTTTTTTATCTAATATCCCAGCTTTTGCGCCACTGGTTTTTCCATTGTAAGGACAGTTCTTGAAGTAAAAGTTCACTCTGCCTTCGAGTAACTTATGAATGTCAGGGAGTAAAGTTTTCTTTCGGTCTACAACTCTCAGATTCGTTACTTACAAAAGGGATTGAAATATATCCAGCGGTCAGTGAAAATGTTTTATAAACATTCTGAAACATTCTCTTAAATCTTTTCTTTACCACAGTAAACGTTAGCGTTCTTTTAACTAATTTTTTTTACCACAATAAACGCTAGCGTTCTTTCAACTTTTCAAAATCTCTTAACGAAAATGAAGGATTTTCCAGTTTTTCTTTGTGATAAAAGAGAAATTCGCAATAAACTGACATAAAAGAGAGAGCCCGTGTAAGTAAGGTCCTTCAGAGGAAGAAAACTTGGTTTAGAATTCAGCATTTTCTGAGTTACCGATAATTAAACATGTTGCATTTAATTTTAATTTAACTATAAAATTGAAAATCACTGGAAAATCTTGCAAACCGCAGAAGAAATTTTTAAAATCCCTTTCCTTAAAGAGAAGAGACAATGTACTTGAATAGCAATGGATATAAGGTTGTTAAGTGAGGTGACAATAATTCTTAGACAATCACAATATTCATAGATAAGGATAAGTTGAATAACAGGAAAATCAATCATTTTTCTCATGTAAACTAATTGGGCACCATATATACAAATAAAACTAAACTAATACTGTATTTTAATTATTGCTGCATAAGATGTCCTTTAAATTAGTTCTGGCAGCTGATATGAGGTCATTATACCATAAGAGTTCCAACTACAAATTAATTTGATATAAGTTGCTAGAATAATTTTCAAAATGATGAGAATATTATTGATAGTTTCAAAGAATCTGTAGAATTTAACAGTATTGCAAGGAACATGGTTTGCACATGCTAAATGTTTGGGCAATATAACTTGAGCCACTCGACGCGTTTGGAGCAGAAATATAAAAGTAGATGAAATTTTAATAATAATAATAATAATAATAATAATAATAATAATAATAATAATAATAATAATAAACCAAACAAAAATTTCTTTCAGTTTTCTTCTGAAGATGGAAAGAGAAACCCACAAGATTCCTGTGTATAACTTGTTTACTTGTAAATATTTACATATTGCTTGAATTCAATTAATATGTAAATATTTACAAGTAAACAAGTTATACACAGGAATCTTGGGGGTTTCTCTTTCAATAATAATAATAATAATAATAATAATAATAATAATAATAATAATAATAATAATCGTGATTTCAGTAACAACCAGCATTTGCTCTTAAAGGTACAGCAGTAGAGGATGTTTTAATAACGCTTATACCTTTAGCTTTAAAAAGTAGGAGAAATTGGTGGTAATAATAATAATAATAATAATAATAATAATAATAATAATAATAATTAAAATGGTGGTGGTAGAAATGGTGGTGGTAGTAGTAAAATAATAATAATAATAATAATAATAATAATAATAATAATAATAATAATAATAATAATAATAATAATAATAATAATAATTGTACATGTAGTAACAACCAACATATGCCCAAAAAGGATCAGCAGCATAGCATATTCCAGCATCACTCATACCTTTACGTTTAGAAAAAGAAAATTAAACGAATCCCTGGTTTTATGCAACAGGAAAGAGAGAGAAAGAAAGAACATCTCGGAAGGATTTCAACTTGTGTTAACCGAATTAAAGGCTTTGCACCAGAAGCCTCTCCGGGATGGAATGACTCCGAGATAAGTTTATTAGTGGGAGTTTTATCCCCTCTTCCCCCCCCCCCATGTCTTCTTTCTGAATGTCTGAGGCCACTGTTCCAAGTTTATGATTTTTAGTGGATTCGAGATGAAGTTGGCATCGGGACATGAAGACGAGACGCGGGAAAGAGGAAGATTTTCGTGGCAGAAAAAAAAAGAACAGGAAAAGTGATTTCTTAGTAAATTCAATAAATCCTTATATATTCATTATTTCCTTCTATATAAACTCCATCTTTCTTCTTTACCTTTCCAGAAGCACGACTATCTCATCTTGACTGCATTTGCCGCGAATTCTAGTCCAAATTCAGGAACTGATAAAGAGTGTTAGTTTATCCTTAGCTAACTTAAATGTAACAAATGTGCCTCGTTAAGCTTGATGTAATATGGGGTTTTGTACATTGGGGAAAAGTCAGAATCCCAAGTCTGGTCATTATAATAATCTCTCCATATTCTTATTAATTACCAAAAATCACAAAGAACTACAATTCCATAAACGAAAAAATAAATATAATGAACATAACAAGCTAGAAGTTTTCTTGTTTATGTTCATTACACATAATTTGTGTTTTTTTATGGAATTCTAGTTCTTTGCCATTTCTAGTACATAAAATAAATAAGGGGAAATAGATATAATTACCATAATTCGATGTCGTATGATAATATTCAACATTTCAGAATTCAAATCTGCATTCTTTCCAATTCAGGAAACGTAATATGGCATCGGGAATTAAAAGAAATATTTTTAATATCTAAATTGGATAAAAACACACTTAAGAGCTTTATTAATGGCTGAATTTGGACTGGAGTTCGCAGTAAATGTAATCTAAAGTGAATGTAATACTTGTTGCATTCAAGCAAAGATATCCAAGCTTCAGGAAAATGCTTTCAGTAGTGGAAGAAGAGATGATTTATCATATGAGGAAGCAATGAATGCATTTTAAGAATTTATTAGATTTACTGAAAAATGACGGATTAGTTACTGGTAATTTTAGTATCAATGCACATTATCTCAAAAGCTATAAAGGAATTTCAGAAACGAAATTAATTAAACAAAACGTTAATGATCATATGTTGGTAATAAAACTCAGTTAAAGGTAAATAAATAAAATATTACCAAAGAGTGCAAAAGTTTTGTTCAAAAGGATCATATATATATATATATATATATATATATATATATATATATATATATATATATATATATATATATATATATATATATATATATATATATATATATATATATATATATATATATATATATATATATACATATACATATACATATTTCACATAGCATAAATTTCTCCGGCCCTCTTCCTCTCTTTCTAGTTAGTGTAAAAATTTAAACATTAGAAGAAGCGAAAAGGTTACTTTATTCCTCTGTCCCTTTCCCTTCTCTGTCGACAATGTAAAAAACATACAGAATTTCTCTCTCTCTCTCTCTCTCTCTCTCTCTCTCTCTCTCTCTCTCTCTCTCTCTATCTATATATATATATATATATATATATATATATATATATATATATATATATATATATATATATTTACATATCTTTTCATAATTAGATTATCAGAGTAACTCTAAGCCATTAATGCTTAAAAATTACACACACACACACACACACACACATATATATATATATATATATATATATATATATATATATATATATATATATATATATATTTATGTATATATATACATTATATATATACTTATATAAATACATTATATATACACAATTTTTAAACATTATTCGCTTTCTAGTTACTCTGATAGTCTAATTCTGAAAAAGGAATGTAAAGACAGAGAGAGAGAGAGAGAGAGAGAGAGAGAGAGAGAGAGAGAGAGAGAGAGAGAGAGAGAGAGAGAGAATTCTATACAATTTTGATATTGTCGAGAAAGAAGGGAGAAAGCCAGAGGAATGAGGTAACATTTTTACTTCTTCCACATGATTAAACTTTTATAATAACTAGAAAGAGAGGAGGAGAGAGAGAGAGAAAATGTTTGTTAAATTTCAAGGGATTTTCGCCTTAAATATATTAAAAATGCAACGCGTAAAGAATATCATGACGAAGAAAAGGAATTTGTGGTTCAGTCAGAAATTTATCCTCCCCAGAGAAGTTCAATGTCTCTACATATGCCAGAACAACTTTTTTTTTATAAAAATAATCGTTCAGGCATACTGATAAGTTTAATTTAGAGGCAGTTAATGATTTAAAGTCACGACAAAATGTCTTTATTCCATCTCTTGTCACTCTAATCTGAGATACGCACCCAAACCAAATTCAGCTGACTCAAAGCAAGTTTCAATTCTCAACAGCTGCCGAAAGTACTTCACCCATACTTCACTTCACTCCTTTATTTATCCTATTTCAGTTGAATGATGAGACTCTCTCCCTTCCAGTTCCTTTTTCTCAAGCTGGAATGTGCTGGGGTAGAAGCAATATCGGCCGTTTTGTTCTTGTTAAGTGCTGCTTTGAAAAAGTGCTAATCCGTGTTTGTTCATTCTGCCATTTGGACATAGGAGATCGTCTGAGGAAAGCTTTTAGGCAAAGGATGGTTCATTCCTTTTTGTTTGTTTTATTTCATAGGAATCAACGTTAGTTTTAATGTCTTAAATAACTATAAATTGTGATATTGGAGATTTTGTAAGGTCATGTATAAGTATAATAATGCACAAAATTATTCCACAATGTTTCATTATTGTGGGGAATAGCACAAATACGAAATATTGCTTATTGAATGCAATAAATGAATCACTGTTCGTTTCTTTTAATATGAAGTTTTAGTTAAAGTTGACATTACTTTGAATTTATACATATTCACACTTTTGTTTGTGTGACTTTTCTTACTACAAAGTTTCGTAAGAAATTGCAGTTTAATGATCATCTTACAACAGACTTTAGAAGTGAAACAGATACAATATCTTAACAACAGTTCACTACCCAAAGACCTGTGGACAAAGCAAAATGATAAATCAAGATCTTAAAATTCATTAATTATATTTAAAAATTAATACTCGTAGCGTTTGCTCTTTCTGCTAATCTATGTATCTTTCAATTGTCGCACCAACAGCGATAGATATGATTAAACTACTATTTTTATAATGACTTACAGGTTACAAATTAATCCATCTGTCTGTTAATGAGAACTTGAATTAGATATTTATGAATCACTGCACCTCGTAAATATAAAATTATAAAATGCTGGGTTGCTCTACATAGAAATGACAAGTACTCTACCGAACTAGTAAATAATCTACTTAAAACATCATACTATGGGCATTCATTACGGTTACTTATGTTACGATGTTCAGTCCTGATGTTGAAGTAAATGAATACGTTTATACCTGCATCACAAAAAAGCAAGACTTGACTGCGTTCTCACGACATGATACTGACAGCAGGTTTATCACAGCAATGTTTCCTGGTTCTTATCTTACCCTCTTCTTCTTCTTCTTCTCCTTCTTCTTCTTCTTCTTCTTCTTCTTCTTCTTCTTCTTCTTCTTCTTCTTCTTCTTCTTCTTCTTCTTCTCCTCGCTAAGGACGACCCGTGAGAAATTTACATGGCTTTTTTCCATTTCATTTCGCGAACGAGATATGTCTCCTCGTGAGTCTGACTTGACATGTTTATCTTAAAGTATTCTGGGACGTGATTTCGTTCCAAACAATTCAACTCGACTTTCGTGGCATATTTTAACATTTAGAATTACGTCGCTTCCCGTAGGGGAGTAGCGCCGTCAGTGCACTTAACGCGGTGCACTGCAGGCATTACTTTAGGTCCTTTGCAGCGTCCCTTCGGCACCTAGCTGCAACCCCTTTCATTCCTTTCACTGGAACTCCGTCCATTGTTCCTCTCTTCCATCTTCTTACTTTCCACCTTCTCTAACAGATGTTTCATTGTGCAGCTGCGAGGTTTTCCTCCTGTTACACCATTCAAACATTCTTTTAATCTCAGTCTCCAGATTCATCGTTGAATGACCTCAAAGGTCCCAGAGCTTAGCGTTTGGCCTAAATTTTATATTCCGTTCCATTGTAATTACATTACTTACTGACAAGACTAAGTTGCTATGTCAACTTCTGATTGTCCCTAAATTTTGGAACAACCTTTTTAAGTTTTCTGTAAAAGAAAACTGTTGTACCGGCTTTGTCTGTCCGTCCGCACTTTTTTCTGTCTGCACTTTTTCTGTCCGCCCTCGGATCTTAAAAACTACTGAGGTTAGAGGGCTGCAAATTGGTATTTTGATATTCCACCCTCCAATCATCAAACAAACCAAATTACAGCCCTCTAGCCTCAGTAATTTTATTTTATTTGAGGTTAAAGTTAGCTATAATCGTGCTTCTGGCAACGATATAGGATAGGCCACAACCTTTCCGTAGTTAAAGTTTCATGGGTCGCTGCTCATACAGTATTACACTGAGACCACCGAAAATAAATATATTTTCGGTGGCTTTGATTATACACTGTAGCGGCTGTACAGAAAACTCGATTGCGCCGAAAAACTTCGGGGCATTTTTTACTTTTTTTTTTTATTAGCAAAAATGGTAACCATTCTATCTGATTATTCGGAAACACTCTTGCTTAACACAAACCTCACTATCTGATCATTCTAAAACATCCTGCTTTTTCACATCACAGAGGTTGATGTGAATCAAAAAAAAAAAAATTTCCCAAAAATTTACACCTGATGTATGTTCAAAATATGAAATTTTCCTAAGCTCAAATAGAGTCATCATTTGTTATTAAAGAGTTCCTTAAGAACTTTTCAATCAGAAATGATGACTCATTAGTTCTTGAAGACTGCCATTTCATAAAGCATAGGCTTCAGTAATATATCAAAACATTGGCTATGAAAAAAGAGACTTCTTTTTATAAAGAAGTCTTAAATGCTTTATATCATATGGAATAAGATCAAGGGAGAGGGTGAAAACAACAGTAAATCTTAAGAAAGATGAAAAAACGAGATATATTCCTTTTAAAAAATAATAAAAAGAAAAAATGATAGATTAGGAATATATATTTCAGTTATGTACGACTCAGTCAGGATAGGTGAATTTGTAATACATCTAGCTTCGTATTATATTATATTATATTATATTATATTATATTATATTATATTATAATATATTATATTATATTATATTATATTATATTATATTATATTATATTATATTATATTATATTATGAGGTTTTAGAGTAAGGTAAACTGTAAAGTTACCGGACGGTAAATACGGAAATTATACTCTTTATTAGACCCTGAGGGTGAAAATTACAAGCAAAACTTCCTTTCACGCCAACAATAATCAAACACGTCCTGAACACACC
Source organism: Macrobrachium rosenbergii (assembly GCF_040412425.1). Taxonomy (NCBI): domain Eukaryota; kingdom Metazoa; phylum Arthropoda; class Malacostraca; order Decapoda; family Palaemonidae; genus Macrobrachium; species Macrobrachium rosenbergii. Next base: position 28,075,780 of record NC_089764.1, on the reverse strand, counting down.
TTCATGAACAAAATGTCCAGAGATAAAGCAGGGCAAGAAAGGCAATATACATTCATTAAGATTTATGAGGACCTTAACCGCGATGTAAGGGGGTCCCTTCTTTGCCCTGATTAAGATTTATGCCTCGTAAAGTGTGGGGATTACGACCGGGATGCGAAACTCGAGAACAGTCTGGTGAATTTCATACAGAGGTTGACCGAGACGCCGTGCGGGAAACTTGTACTGTTTCTTTGTGCTTTATCTTGAGCTCAACAGATGGCGCTCGTAGCGGTGGTAGGCGTTAAATGATTTGAGCAGAATTCGCCATGAGATGGTCATTTTTTTTTTTATCCTCGCTACGACTCTCGGGGAGAATTGTAATACAGGGGAGTTATGTACTTTTGTTAGGGAGGCGGGACTTCGCAACAAATTTGAAATCGTATATACTGTACATGTTCAGTAAGTGTATGTATATATGGATAGTATATATGAACAGGTATGATTATACATACATCATATATATATATATATATATATATATATATATATATATATATATATATATATATATATATATATATATATATATATATATATATATATATATATATATATATATATATATATATATTTATATATATACTTACATATTTCTCATTTTAAACTCCTTTTAAATTTATTTATTTATTTATTTTTCAGTTTTCATATTTTAAATTTATTACGGCGTCAGTAACCTGGATGTTGTGTCGCCAGTTTTAGCAGCCATAATCAATCAATCAGCCTTGGCTGTGTTTTAATATTGTGTTTAAACGAACGACTTTGGAAAGGTCAAGAAAATGAGAAGACGAACATAAATCCATTTCTCTAAGTCTTATCCCCTTTTATGGCAACGTAAACAAATCCTTCATTAAAAATAAAAGGGGGTTTCATCAGTCTCTCACCTCCATTTCTTCCTTATGCTTAATGAATTGGAACAATGAATCAAGCAGTCAAATTACCTGATTAAAAATAATGTGAGTAATCACATACTTCTTTCCCGACGGAGATTAATTATAATTCTCCTCGGGTGTAAGTTATTCCCAACGTGTAGTGAGTTCGATATTAAATAGCGTTTGTTTTGCATGTATATATATATATATATATATATATATATATATATATATATATATATATATATATATATATATATATATATATAGTTATATATATATATATATATATATATATATATATATATATATATATATATATATATATATATATATATTTATATACAGATAGATATATATATATATATATATATATATATATATATATATATATATATATATAAACACAGTTTAGATTGACAGATTAACGAAAAGTCACCATTTTGAAAATCAAAGTATCTGGTATTATCTGAGAGTACTCATACAGTTTTTCATTACAATCAATTCCAAGCAAATTCTTCACTTCCAAAAGCAGTAAGTCTTGTAAAGTGATATCCTAAGAAACGAGAGAGAGAGAGAGAGAGAGAGAGAGAGAGAGAGAGAGAGAGAGAGAGAGAGACGCCCAAACGGCAACAAGACCAGCGAAGTCAATATGGGTCACACGGGTCCTTTCCACTTTCCCCCCTGCCATTCCAAGAGGCGTCTCAGATTAGGAATTTCGGTTCTAGTACTCCGTTACGAGGTCTTCTTTATGGCCAGAACTCGATCTGGAATCTGGGTTGGTTCCTCCCAGGTGGGGAGAGTAGTTAACGATACCTGTGTGGAGAGAATTCATTGAATCTGCGGAGCCTTGACTTAGCTGCTATCGGAGGGGAATGTTGGGAAGCTATGTTTTGGGGAAATTGCCGTATTCCTTGTCAAATATTGTTTAAAGCATCGGTAGCTTGCTTAAATGAAATTCTGTAGCAACTGGGATTTCAGATTTTTATTTATTTTCTCCTCACAAAGTAATATTAATAATAATAATAATAATAATAATAATAATAATAATAATAATAATAATAATAATAATAATAATAATAATAATAATAATAATATTTATAAAACACTAATTGAAAACGCGAACATTGAATAGTTCTTTAGAGCAAGTTGAACTTGTAAAGTATGTAAGTCGAAAGGTCTTTTTAAGCATATATATAACATTATTATAACCCATCATTATCATCCTTTTGATCAAATTTCAATTTTGTATTCCACAAAGTAAGTCTTGTTAATGATAAGAACAAAAATAAAATTAGGAGACATTGGTAGCCTTACAGTAAAAAAAAAGTCAAAGACTGAATCAAATTAAATAAAAAAAAAAGACCACCTGAGTGAAAGACAACAAAAAAAAAAGTTGAAAAAAGCTTCGCAATATTGAAGAAAGGTTATAGGCTTTCTTTAAACCCTACGAGCAAGAGAATTTCTGAAACTGACAGAGATCACTTCCACAGTATTACAGGAAAGGGGGGAAGAAACATCTCTTATATCTGAAATGTGACGTCGTAACGGTTTAGTGGAACGTAGATGTGGGCGTTCTGCAAAATAAGCGCTAATTGTAGATGCAGTGGCACTCAAGGGGATAGTTTATGGATCAGCGACAAGGCAAGAGGAGGAATTGTTTTAACTGTTTCTGGACAACGGGTCGTGATTCCTAATGATCTAGAATACGTGTTAATAATATCTCTATAGATTTAGGGAGCATGATAGATAATACTCAACACTCAGGGAGTGTTGCACTATGTTCCTGTCATCACTTAGGTAACCAATAAGCCTTCAGGACTAGTGCCCAGAGCACATTGTCAACTCCCAGGATAATCACCTCAGCCCATCAGCCAATGAAAATCCAGATCGCTGATTGATGCAGGTAGGCTAAGCTGGGGTTTCTGTTTGAGATTAACCTGGCTTTATGCCGGCACGGGCTTTTGTAACTCGCAAGAGTCATTCTGATAATAAGCAAGATATAAAAAGGTTATGACTAATAATTATTTTAATTGTGTTACGGTGGAAACAATGGTAATGATAAAGGAATGTTCAAAAACTCTACGGTTTCACCATGCCACGTTTAACTTACTCGCGATAATTACGATAGTGAAAAAGCCTCGATCTTTCGTAGGTAGGGATCTATGGAGGAAAGGAAAGATTTTTAGCACACTTTAACGGCCCTCGGTCTGTGTTTATCCTCCTTCAGTTAAGCGATAAAGTTAAAGTGGTAAAAGCTTAAGTAGAAAACCGAGCGTTAACTTAAAGATTTGGTCGTTAAACGTTTAAGGCGCCAACCAGGAAAAGTTCTGATCACTGAGAGAGCGACCCGTCGATGGTGGAAACCCCGAAAAGACTTAGTCCTTGGGTGAGATAATTATTTGCGTGGATATCTGTTTCTTGGAAATTTATACTTGCTCCTCTCTTGAAATTATCCCATAAATTGTCACAGGAATATGATGAGTAGGCCATAGGGAACTACAACAATTTCTGCTATTTTTTTCGCTTGTTTGTTCGGGAGAACATACGGATATTAGAATATTGCAAGAAAATTTTGAAGGATGATTGAAGGCCGAAGGTAAGGAGGTACGGTTAATGTGTGGACGTTGGGTTTGTTTTCTGTTTACGAGGAACTGGTAGTGCTTTCACGGGTTGGTTGGTTACTTTTGACCCGCGTTTCTCGATGAGATGCTGATTGCTGTGAAGCAATAGCAAGTCTGGTGTCATACTTGACTGGTTTGTGTTTGCTCTTAAACATGCTAAGCGAGACTGTCCAGCTCTGCATTGTTTGAACCATGCACGATCTGATTCGCAGCGGTTGCGGCATTCAGGAGTAGCTGTTTCTCTTTCCTTAATATTTCTCCAGACACTCTTTGGCCTCAAGTCTCTTGCTGCAGGTTGTCCAAACAGTGGGTCCTCTGCAACCATCCTCCTGATGGTGACCAAAACGCTTACAACGGAAGCAAGCGAGAGGTTCTAGTGTGTGTGTACTCCTCAGCGGGGAAATATCTGCATATTCTAAGCCATACTTAACTTATTACTGGTCCTCTAAAGGCGCCGAGGATGTTTCTTGACGTTGAGATTCACATCTCCGGGCGTCGACGATGTAATGGTGTTTCAGCTCAGGGTCCAAAGGAAGCTCAATTTGGTTTGAATGGATTATATCCTACTTGATTGTTTCATTTTGATTTAATCGCCGCTGGGGAGTAGTGCCGTCATTGCATCTCACGCGGTGCACTGTAGGCATTATTCAAGGTCTTTTTTGCAGCGTCCTTTCGGTCCCTAACTGTAACCCGTTTCATTCCTTTTACAGTACCACCGTTCATATTCTCTTTCTTCCATCGTACTTTTCACCCTCTCCTAACAATTGTTTCATAGGGAAACTGCTCTGAGGTTTTCCTTCCTTTACATCTTTAAAACTTTTTTACTCTCAATTTCCCTTTCAGCGCTAAATAACCTCATAGGCCCCAGCACTTGGCCTATAATCCTAAATTTCATATTGCCTAGCTGTCAATCTCCAGGTACTGCTGAATTAAAGGATGATATAATCCTGGGTTAAAGGATTGATGTACATACATACATACATATATATATACATATATATATATATATATATATATATATATATATATATATATATATATATATATATATATATACTTTAATGACAGTCTTAACTATCATCAGCAACCCACATCATTCAACATAAAAAGGATAAGAAAATTCTGTTTAAATTTTTGTGGTATATATATTAATCCTGGTCGAATTAATCCTGGGACTGACCAGGTGAAGAGCGCCTAAATCCGGGTTAAGAGAGTTTCCGTGTTCCTCACTCTGGTGAGGTCAAATACTGACTGATGACTTTCCCTTACCTTAACCTCAGCCAGATGCAGCCAGACGACGTCATGCGCGAGATTATCCTTATTTTGGTCAGAAGCGGACTAACCCTGTACTCTGTTAATCCTGATGTCATTGTCATTTCTGATTTTTTCAGTTTTCTGTAAACGAAACTATTGTGCCGGCTTTGTCTGTCCGTCCGCACTTTATTCTGTCCTTACTTTTTCTGTCCGCCCTCAGATCTTAAAAACTACTAACGCTAGAGGGCTGCAAATTGGTATGTTGATCATCCACCCTCAAATCATCAAACATACCAAATTGCAGCCCTCTAGCCTCAGTAGTTTTTATTTTATTTAAGGTTAAAGTGCCACGATTGCGCGTCTGGCAACACTATAGAACAGGCCACCACCGGGCCGTGGCTAAAGTTTCATGTGCAGTGGCTCATACAGCATTATGCCGAGACCACCGAAAGATAGATCTATTTTCGGTGGCCTTGATTATACGCTGTACAGAAAACTCGATTGCGCCGAAGAAACTTCGGCGCATTTTTACTTGTTTCTTTTTTTTTAGCAAAGATATTATATAGTGTTCTGAAAATGCCTGTGTATTACAGCGCCGTCTTATAATGTTAAGGGCCGGGAAAAGTGAGGACTTCATCCCTCCAAACAAGTTCTGTTTATCAGAAATTACTGAACTACAAGTATAGTTTAACCAGAAGAAAGATAGATAAGGAATTGATGTCTTCGGAGAGGGAAAGTGACACAAAAAGTGATGATTTTGAGGCTGAAAGTGAAAGTATTGGTAGCAAAATAGAGGAGGAGGCATTAGCAAGATATGAAGACTAGAATTGTAGGTCAGTACACCAGAATAGACTTCATGCATGTATATTTATATTTTTCTATGGATTTTTTTTATACAGTGCATTATTTTTGGTAGTTTTTATGAATTATGTATGTATTTTATATGCTTGGGGTTTTGGGTGTAAAATATGGTTTTCTTGGCAAAATATTTATATGATTGTGAACATAATTTATTATGCATTAGCATTTTCGAAAATATTACCAATTACATACGGTTTTTTTTATTTTTCTAATTTTTAAATGTACATAACCTGCGACATTTTACCGTACTCTTAGATCTCCATCGATGCTCACTAGAGTAACTTACTTTTTGGGAGAGGACGTTGAGTGGAGTGGATTGTCTCAAACCTAAGTTAAAGTATTGAATCATATATCATTGGAAACGCAAATTATTTTAATTTCTCATTGCGTAAAAAAAATTAGATATTTCAATTTATCTATTTTTGCCAATTTTTAAATGCAAGTGACTTGTAAAAAGTAAAATTTCACCCTATACGTGAGTTCACCCTGGCTGCCCACACGAGTAAGTTTGTTTAACTTTTTTTTTTGGGGGGGGGGCGCCTGTGATGTGTCATACGTATCGCAAATAGTGATGAATCGTATATCATATGAAACGCGAATCACATTCCTTTTTTACTGTGTGAAGGAAAATTAAATATCTAAATCCGTTTATTTTTGGTGATTTTTTTTAATAGTAACATGAACAGGTGCCACTGGAAAGATAGATGGGGGTATTATTTCGTTGCGCATTTTTGTATCACACATGACACTAATAGATTGAATTATATATAAAATGAAAGGCAATTTATTGGTTCTTTTATGCTGTGTAAAAAAAAGTGAGGTATCTATTTAGCAATTTTTGGTGTATTTTAAAGTAAAGTAACATAAAAAAATGATATGTCATGGCTAACATCAACTCGTGATATGGCTCCTTTATTTTTGTTTTGGGGATTTTTTAACGTATCTTGACACAGAACAACTATTTAGCTTTACAATGTCATCAGATTTATTAACTTAGCCTGAAAGGGAAGGTTACACGGAGAGATACAAAAAAAAAAATTATGCAAATTCGCGTGGCTCGGTTAGGACATTGAATTTTTCACAGACCAAACCTAACGAGGCCGAATGCATTTTCCCGAGAGGTAACCGAGTATCGGGACCGTTCCCTGAAAAAAGCGGGACGCCATATCTTAAAAACTAACCATAGAATTTTTTTGAAAATAATCTCTTTATGTTTCCCATGCTCAAATTGCGCCACTGGTACTAAATCCAACTTAAACTAACCTTAACCACCCTAACCTAACGTACCCTAACCTAAGGGCATGGCAAAAAAGAAAAACCGGGGCTGAAGCGAATTTGCGCCGGTGTCGAGAAAGAGTGAATTTACATTTGCCGAAGAAATGTTGCAATAAACATACACACACACACACACAAACACACACACACATATGTAGGACAAATGAAAGAAGCGTCTGGGTTGACAATTCATGTTATATTTATTATATTACATTCTATTGATTGTACAATTTCAGATCTATGTGATGATAAAATTTATCAGTTATAAAGGAAAAATAGATGTATATATCTTTCACTAAGCGGTTTTGGTCATGATCTCTTTATATGTTTATAAGTTACGTAATGGTTTACGTACGAAGAAGACAGCAGGTCTTTTTTTTTTTTTTATTCTATTTTCAAATTAACATTATTGGCCTCATGAGACCTCACTGGAAATCTTCTCTTAATTCTCTCTTATCGCGAAAGTTTTTGCAAAAGTAAAAGTATTGAAGACATTTGTAAATAAATGGAAATCTGATTTCTCAGATTACAGCAAAATATTTGGTAAAATTTCTGCAGAAACGATAACACTCCTGACGTCGATGTATTGAATATCCGAAACAATATGACAAAGTGCACAGAACTTTGGAACAGAATGACGTTACGCAGGGCTCTCAGTAACTTCACCAGGTTCCAAAGAACATCGTTCAGAAAATTCACATTCATACGATTTTGGCCCGAAAATGAATGAGATTTGGACATGGTCTAAGTTTCGAGTGAGTGTGATGAGTATTCTGTTAAATTTCCTATTTCTCGATAAATATTTTAGTATTTCTAAATCTCGACGTAGTAAGTATTCGATTAAATTTCCGCTTTCTCAATAAATATTTTGGTATTTCACTTTAAAATAAATACTATATTCTGTTCACGGAACCTCAAAGTTCCCAAAATTGCCAAAAATAACAGCAAACATTCTAAAACTCTATTGTACAGTCATTCATTATTACAACGATTCGCACAAGAAGAACAAGAACAAATTTGTTCAATGTATAGTGGCGTGAATAACATGAATATTCATACTTTTTTCATTGATAAACAATATATCAACAATGACCACAGTCCTAGATGTATGTATTAAAAACCCCATTTCATAATTATCGCAATCCTCTATATATATATATATATATATATATATATATATATATATATATATATATATATATATATATATATATATATATATATATATATATATATATATTTATATATATTTATATATATATATATTTATATATATATATATATATATATATATATATATATATATATATATATATAGTATGTATGTAAATATATATAAATATATATAAATTCATCATATAGAATATTTATAATATTTCATTTTCCATTTTACTGAATTGAATTTACATTCAGCAATAATCATAGGTTTCCATTAAAGAGAAATGTGTTTTTAAAACAAAAAAAAAAACGGGAAAATAGAGAGACGGTAAAATCTTGATGTTCGAATGATAAAATTTTTTTTTATATTTTTATTCACTTTCCTTCGATAATAATAACATGGCTTAAGCTATATCCCTCGAACTTTAATAATTGTATTTACAAAAAGATCACCACTGGAAATTAATTCTCAAAATTATTATTTTCATCCCTTCGAAAGAAAAAGGTTGCATAAATTCACCATGAACATTATGTATTTATATATAAATGCTTCTTTCCTTTCCCTGTTTCGATCGTAACCTGGAAAATCTTTATACAAAAATATTTACAACTATTTACACATAAATGCGACAGTGACTGCGATATAGCGTTATCGTTTTCAGCTTTCATTTTCTTAGATTTAATAGTATTTTTGTTATTTTCTGTTAAATAAGTCTTATAACCTTTACTATAAAGAGAATCAGAAGGAAAGTATGACGGTACTTGAAGACTCGGCGAAGTTGTAGCTTTTGGAAAAGAAAATGTTAAGTTTGTGTCTCTATTAGAATGTTCACTGAAGCGTTTCTCCTGCCTGACCTCCTGTTCCCATTTATAAACGACGTTCCTCTCCCTTTCACCTAGTTTATATCAAATAATTCGAAATGTGTACCATTAGTTTAATGTATCATAAACGTACCTCTGTACCAGATTACCAGTTATATCTATTAGAATATTTTCATTTTTCCTCATAAGTGTTCATTTAATTAAAAGAATTTCAAAAGGAATTTACTGTTTATTTTTTTACTGTTCTGTCTGTGATCGTTAAATGAATTAACTGGGGTCTTGTAAGTGTAGTGATAACAGAATTTTAAACCGGCTCCAGATTGGCAGTGTTAAGGAACTTGAAGTACTGAGACCGAATGATAAAACGCACCCACACGCGCACGCAAACACGCACACATATATATGTGTGTGTGCGTATATATATGTACATATATATATATATATATATATATATATATATATATATATATATATATATATATATATATATATTTCTATATATATATATATATATATATATATATATATATATATATATATATATATACTATATATATATATATATATATATATATATATATATATTTATATATATATATATATATATATATATATATATATATATGTGTGTGTGTGTGTGTGTGTGTGTGTGTGTGTGTGTGTAATTGAGTATAGCATACAATCACACAGAGTGAAAGAGCGAATGAGGAAAACGATTGGTTCTTTATTTTCGTTTCGATTTATTTTGCCAACAAAGTTTACGCATAAAATTGTAGGGCAATTAGAAATTAACTACCCCCGGTTTTGATTAGCCAAATACTTTAAATTATTTTCAATTTCTTCCCAGAAAAGCCCGGAGCACGATTTTTTTCAAGGTTACGAAAGTGTATATCATTTATATTTGCAGTGAACAACAGCAGGAAGCTGTCGTTCTAACTGGAAACACGTTGATAATCAGAAAATTGAGCGAAAAAATTGCACTCTTCATTGAATATTAACGCTAGAATATGTTCAATCGCCCCCTAAAGTACTGCCAGTTGTAACAAAAAATTTTAAACATAGATTTGCTTTTCACATAATACACAGACTGAAAGAGGAGCAGATTACCAAAAAATCCGGTGATTGTGTAATTTTTCAGCACCCAGACGAGAAATTGTGAATCACAGCATCCTAATATTTTTTTTAATCGCATTAGATTTTTATCTTTGATCAAATGCCACCGGCTGGAAAATAAAGATGTTCCACGCGACAGTAAAACAAAAACAAAAGTGATTTTAAATATTATTACGTTTTCGATAATTACAATTTTCATTCTTTAGTTTCAGCAGGAAACGATTGAGATGTAATATAAAAACTGGAGACGTCTAAAGAATTGTAATGATACTTTCCCTTTGGTACAAAATGATGTAGACACCTTTGAAGAATTACCAGACACTAGGATTTAAAGTTAAATATAACTCCCTCCCACAAGATATTGGACTTCAATGAATATTAATGAACTGATAAATAACAGAAGCTTGATAATCACTTTGTCTGATAAGTTATTTTTTTTCTATAGCTGGAAATATACAGTTAACAATGTAGAAACAGCCGGGCTGAAATCTCACGGTTATTCTAAAATGTCTTCCTTCGTCCGTATTCTTATTATAAAAGCATCGCCTCTTCCTAATCAGTCGTAGTTTCCAAAGAACGAAATTTTATCGAATGCAACACAAGAAACGAGATAAACGCCGGGAGCTAATGGGTGTATCCACGTCTTGAAAACGAATCGTAATTCTACTTTGTACAACAAACAAAGACTTAATGGCTCTCTCCGGCATTCGATATTGTGTAACACCTCCCCCCCCCAACCCCCGAGACTGCAATCTCAGCTTATCTCCTAATTGAGCGACGTCTACAGGAGCACATCGGGAACGTCCTGGACCAAGCCGTTGGCCGAAGAAGAGCAGGTAGGGGGTCGGGGCAAGATCACCTGAACAGGCCCGCAGTCGTGGTCCGGGAGAATGCACGAAGAGGTCGGGCAAGTCTGAGTGGCGCTGTTGGAGTGGGTCCTCGGGCCACCGCAGCAGCCTGGCGGCGCCCTCGTTTTCTCGTGGAGCTCGTAGTCGACTTGGAAGATCACTGAGGAAAATTAAAATTTGAAACTTTGTATCATAGTCAGATGGAGATATTATTCAAATAACTGCCAGAAATTCAGGAAAAAAATACAAGCACTAGACCACTCTAATCCATTCAGTGCTTCAGACAGTGAAATTATTAAATTGGGGTAGTTAGAAAGCAAGATTAAAGATTCAGGAAATAAACGAAATGACGTACATGGATTTACAGATGGAACTGGGGGAAAAATCCACAGTTGCACTAAGAAGTAGTAGTCAGAGAAGCTGTATAGAGTAATATATACACACACACACACACACACACACACACACACACACACACACACATATATATATATATATATATATATATATATATATATATGCAGATAGCTGGATAGATAGATTTATAGATATACATATAGACAGACAGATAGATATATAAAACAAATCATAATTTTTCCTAGTTTTTTTTTTAAATAACATTCACGATTACATCAGAAACTTACGGTATATATATGATAAACGCAATAGTAACTTTTCCACTTAACACATTATCTTCAAACGGAAAAGATTTTCAATTAATGCTCAAGGGAAAGAAACCTCATTGAGAGAGGAGAGAGAGAGAGAGAGAGAGAGAGAGAGAGAGAGAGAGAGAGAGAGAGAGAGAGAGAGAATCACAGTACGAATCCATACCTTCACTCTGCGTGCCAGAATCTATCTTCTGAGAGGAGGAGGACAAGTTGCTATTTTTAATGGATGAGTATCTGGTGGACGAAGGCATGATGGACTGCCTTATATTTCTCTCCGGGTGGAACAGAATGATGTATATCTTCGGCCCGAACAGGCACACCAAAGCCACCGTTGCCGAGAGCGAGATCGTCAGCGAAGTTGTGGTGATGCGCAGCTGAATACGGAAGAACGAAGAATGCAATGTTTTATATAACTGGACCCTGTGGGATTGTAGTGCATTCAGTGCACCTCTCGCGGTGCGTTGTAGGCATTACGTAATGTTCTTCGCAGCGCCCTAGCTGCAACCCATTCCATTCTTTTTGCTATGCCTCCGTTCACATTCTCTTTCTTCCATCGTACTTTCCTCAACCTTCTCTTCTGACAATTGTTTCATATTGCAAGTGCTTTGAGGTTTTCCTCCTGTAACACCTTTCAAACCTCCTTTTCTCTCATATTCCCTTTCAACGCTGAATGACATAAATTTATTCATTCCAATTTGTATATCACTCGAACTGGAATATAAAATTTTGGCCAAATGTCACGCTGGGACCTATGAGGTCATTCAGCGCTGAAAAGGAAATTGCAAGTAAAAAGTTTTAGAGGTATAACAGAAGGAAAACCTCAAAGCAGTTGCTCTATGAAACAATTTTTAAAAGAGGGGTGAAAAGTAAGACGGAAAAGAGATATGAATGGAGGTACAGTAAAACGAATGAAAGGGGTTGCAGCTATGGGTCGAAGGGACGCCGCCAAGAACCTGAAGTAATGCATACAGTGCACGGAGTGAGGCGCACTGACGGCAATACCCTTCTACAAGGGACTATCTTTTATTGGATATGAACATTTTTAGAGGGAAAAGTCAACCTCACTTTTTGGTGGAATAAATCTTTCAAGTCTATATTTTGGAAGAGTCACTACTATTATGATGATGTTTGTGAAGGCTACAATGAACTTATAATGAACTTACAATAAAAGATTAACAACATTAATTGAGTAAAAGGAAAGCTGCCGTGTCTTAACTGACATACGAGAGTGAACCTTTTATATGTAAGGGGGTAAAAAGTTCCCCAAAATATGCATTGACAACAGTCAGAAAACCAAATGAAATTTCAAAATATAATTTTTTTTTATAAAATTTACTTACATCAGCTCTCCATATTCTTGGGGAACATTATCACTAAAGTAACAAAAAACATTTGTTGTCAAATATTTTAAAAATAATGTAAAAGGTAAACATTAGTCTAAAAACTAGTAATGTGTTGTATTGAAAATATATGATAATCTCAGAACTAATTTATCTAAATAAATCATAATCTATAAAAGACATTAATTAATTATAAAGATGAAATACTGGGAGAGGATTATGGAAATATAAAATAAATAATGAAATCTCGTAAATTGAAGGCAAATTTTCAAGAGAGAGAGAGAGAGTTTTTGGAGACAGGTAAAATTTAAGTAAACTTGAGAGAGAGAGAGAGAGAGAGAGAGAGAGAGAGAGAGAGAGAGAGAGAGAGAGAGAGAGAGAGAAAGATGAGAGGAGAGGATTATGGAAATAAAATTAAAATAAAGCAAATTTTGAGAGAGAGAGAGAGAGAGAGAGAGAGAGAGAGAGAGAGAGAGAGAGAGAGAGAGAGAGAGAGAGAGAGAGAGAATCTTCAAGACCGTGGGAGAAAGGGTAAATATATTCCCAAAGAAAAGACTGTTTATACCTCCACATTATTTGCCGTAGAGAAATATATCGGTACGAAGGCCAACCAAATGATACACGTTGTGTACATGGTAAACCCGATGTATTTGCTCTCGTTGAAACCCTCTGGGATCTTGCGGGTCAACACCGCGTACACTGTACACACCACGATCAACCCTTTGGAAGGAGAACAAGGGTTAAGTAAGAATTCCTTATCTCTTTCGTTTTGGTTCCCTAGATTTGAATAGTTTTAACGTCTCGCCAGTGGAAAGCTAGAATTGTATTATGTATGGATAAAACATTTCACTTCTTGAACCCACATTTTTCCCCTTTTTTTAAAATGTTTTCGACTGAAAGTCCACTTGTTTGCCTTTTTTGAAAAAAATATTCTGGACTGAAAGCTGGGAATATGTTCCCTGAATTTAAATGGTTTTAACTGCTCGTCAGTGGAATGCTAAAGTTGTGTTGTTATATATGAATAAAACTCTTCGCAAACCCGTATTTTTGCCTTTTTTAATTGTTTTGGACTGAAAACCCACTTGTTTGCCTTTTTTTAATAAATATTCTAGGAATGAAACCTGGGAATGCCAGTTCCGGGTAGCATTTTCCTGAGATGCAACCAAGTACCGAGACCTTTCCCTGAAAAAAGCGGGACGCCATATCTTAAAAACTAACCATAGGAGTTTCTTGAAAATAATCTCATTATGTTTCCCACACCTAAATTACGTGAGGGGACCCTAATTAAATAAATTAAACCAAACCTAACCTAACCAACTTAGGGACATGGCAAGAAAACCGAGGCTGGTGCAATACCAGCATACCTCTCAGGAACTCGCTTCCCGGTATATGAATGGTTTTAACTTCTCGTCAGTGGATCACTAAAATATTATTGTTATGTATGGTTAAAAACCTTTCGAAAAACTATATTTTTGCAATTTTTGTCAAATGTTTTGGCTGAAAAGTGGGGAATTAGTTCTCGGTATATGAATGGTTTTAGCTTCTCGCCAATAGAAAGCTTAAATTGTATTGTCATGCATGGCTAAAACTTTTAATTCCGTGAATCCACTTCTTTGCCTTTTAAAATAAACATTCTGGACTGAACACTGGGAATACTAGTTCCCGGTATATGAATGGCTTTAACTCCTCGTCAATGGGACGCTAAAATTGTATTGTTATATATGGATAAAACTCTTCGTAAAATCACATTTTTGCACTTTTTTTTTTAATGTTTCATGACTGAAAACTGGAAATACGTATTTTACTAACTGATTTAGATTCCACTCTTTATTATATAAGCTTGTTTTAAGAATACTATTAAAATTATTGCGCCATAATAATTAAAATTATAAGTCTTATCATGACTAATTGCTCTTATATTTACTCGTAATCCCAACTAGTAGAAAACCTTGCCAACAATATATCTTTATATTATCATCATTTATATCATTAATTGCAGTAAAATTCAAAATACACTGTAATATACCTTTATTTCTGTATGCGGCAATTCATTATGTTACCTTTAAATATACCTGAACATTATCAATCTGTATTAGTCGCTACCGGGAGTATTCGGAATGCCTTACCTATCGGGTACGCGAATGCTATTATGTACGAAGCGTTAATGGAGGCTGCGCACACTAGAAAGTTGTCCTCTCTCACCAAATAGTGCTGGATCGCCTCAGGTGGACTCAGAAAACACCACAGTGCCGTCACGATGACCTGGGAGATTGAATTAAGGTGGGAATATTAAATAGACCGTCTTATGTGAATAGATATTGCGTCAGGAAATGCGACTGATTCCAGAAAGTTTTTTTAGCAGTTTTCACTTGCAGAATGATGGAGTGTTTATGTAATCGTGGGGCGTCACTAAGGTGGATATTGTAATTAATGATTAGATTTAACCTATGTTGGGCTTTTTTTATGTTTATTTTGTTTATAGTTAAGATAAGTAAGCTTTAAGCTCTGCTGAGAGTTGTAGCAGATATATAGTCAGTGACGCCGCATTTATCAGATATAGGGAAATTTGGAAGTCAAGAAGGAATTGTGGGTATTAGAATGTATATGTATATATATATATATATATATATATATATATATATATATATATATATATATATATATATATATATATATATATATATATATATATATATATATATATATATATATACACATATATATATATATATATATATATATATATATATATATATATATATATATATATATATATATATATACATATATAAATACATACACAAAAGTAAAACCACAATCATGTAACTGAAATGTCAGGAATCACAGAGTTCTCAGAAACACCTCAGATTCCATTCGCTCTGCCCATAAAGAACTTACTTGGACCGAGACAGTGCAAAAGCAGATACACAGCTGTGACCTGGGTGATATGAAAGAGGGTCTCTTGGCCGTCCGTTTCCCCGCGTTGAATATCCTGGAGATGCGATTGGTCTTCGTGAGCAGGGCGCTGTAGACGACCGTGAAGCAGAAGCCGAGGCCAAACCTCTGGATACCGCAGACAATATCTGATGGCTGGAACAAAGATGGCAGATCGCGTTTTCGTTGTGAATTTGTTTGTCTTGAAAGATTTTTTTTTTATTTTGTTACTTATTTTTTTTTTGTTTTTTGGTCGCTTTGTAATAGATATTGAATAATGTTTATATTGTAAGTTCTATTTTATTACTCTAGTGAAATAGAGAGAGACTTATACAGATAACATATTCTAAAGATTATTAAGGAAAGTATGTTATACATGAATACATTTTCGTTCTTTTAAATTGTTTAACCCCACACAATGAATATATATATATATATATATATATATATATATATATATATATATATATATATATATATATATATATATATATATACATATATATATATATATATATATATATATATACATATATATATATATATATATATATATATATATATATATATATATATATATATATATATTTATTTATATATACATATATATATCTATATATGTGTGTGTGTGTGTGTGTTTGCGTATGTACGTACAGACACGCATCCAAATCAATCAAGCACTTGCCTTCAGCACGAAGACGAAGGTCATGGCGTAACACAAAAATATCCCGGACAGCAAGACGTGTGAGAGCTCTCTCCCCGACGCCCGCACGACGGGCGTGTCGTTGTAGGTCACGAACACCCACAGCACCACGCCCGTCATGACGAGGCCCAGTGACGAAAAAACATGGCGCCTATCGCCCACCAGGAGTCCGGTTGGATGTATACCTGTGGGTGGCGAGAGAAAAATAATGCTGATAATTGGTTAATGAATATTTTGAAAAATAATTACTACTGGTAACTGGTCAATGAATATTTTGAAATAAGTATATTGATGACTGGTTGATGAATATTTTGAATTAAGTAATACTGGTAACTGGTTAATGGATATTTTGAAATAAGTATTACTGGCAACTGGTCAATGAATATTTTGAAACAAATAATATTGATAATTGGTTAATTAATATTTTGAAATACGTATTGTTTATCTTTAAATCAATAATACTGATAATTGGTCAATGAATATTTTGAAAGTAATGCCGATAACTGGTCAATGAATATTTCGAAATAATAGTCTTGTATATGTTAGACAAGAATATCAATAAAATATATTAATACCACCATGGAGTTAAGGACCTGAAGTACAGAAACTGTTAAATTTCAAAGTTAATTTGTTTTGCAATTAAAAGGTGATTTTCTTATATACAAAATTATATAATGGAGATGAGTACCAGAAGAAATAGATATTAAATGGCATTAAAAGAAGATTTTCTCATATACAGAATTATACAATGGAAATGAGTAACAAAAGAAGTAAATATTGAATGCCAATAAAAGAAGAGTTTCATACATACAGAATTATATGATGGAAGTGAGTACCAGAAGAAGTAAATATTAAATGGCACTAAAAGAAGATTTTCTTATATACAGAATTATACGATGGAACTGGGTAACAAAAGAAGTAAATATCAAATGCCAGTAAAAGAAGAGTTTCTCATATTAAATATCATATGATGGAAGTGAATAGCAGGGGAAGTAAATACCAACGATTTATTGCATTTACCTCCGGAATTGGGACGCAGGTGAGATGGTCTTTCGATGGCAAAGTCCCCATCTGGCAAGACAGACACTGA
Source organism: Macrobrachium rosenbergii (assembly GCF_040412425.1). NCBI lineage: Eukaryota > Metazoa > Arthropoda > Malacostraca > Decapoda > Palaemonidae > Macrobrachium > Macrobrachium rosenbergii. The sequence goes on along the minus strand of NC_089764.1, from coordinate 28,058,182 downwards.
GTCTCGTCGTTGGGATTCACGATCTGGAAATGGAAAAAGTGGTTTGTTGAACTTTCAGAGGCTATTTCTATAACTGGAATAAATAAAGTTTTTTTTTTAGTAAGTCTTAGTGAGAAAAAGTCAAATGTGTAAATTTTTTAAACAGAAAGTGTCTAACTTTCTTAACCAGAAAGTATTGCAGTTATCTGATGCATAATTATTGCAAGAAAACGAAACATATGTCTGAGTGACAAATGTATCTTGGAATTGAAGGGCTCTTTGAAAAACAGAAAAATACAAATCAAACCAATTCCGAAAATAAAACTGTAATTTGACAATTTAACAGAAAAGTAATTATTGATAAATAAAAACTATTTCCAAAAGACCAGGCATTATAAAAAGGATGCGTAAAACCCAATAAAGAATTAGTACATAAAAAAGGTAAAATATCTTACCTGGTAGGTCGTGCAGTTGAAACAATGCCAGCAGCAAGATTCTCCTTCCACGTACTTCTTCGCTTGTCCTGTGAGACAAGGCAGTGAACACACACTCGATGGAGGCAGGGGGTCATCCAATTTGAACTGGATGGCTGGAGGAGAGGAAAATATCTCATGAAGTGAAATGGGACGCACCTTGGCTGTTAAGAAGTTCGTGTGCGCAAGAGACTCTACTGAGAGAGGAACAGCACTGTCAGAAAAATTACTTGAATATATCGATGAGGTTGCTTTTGGATGTGAACTTTCAGTAGGAAAAATTAAGTGTTTTTAGTAGAATTTTAATTTTATCAAGAATTCACCTTATAGAGTGAAATGGGGTGTACTTTTCTAGTTAAGAAGTTTGTACTGCAAGACTCTCTCGAGAAAGAGTGGCATTGCACTGTCAGAAAATGATTTAAATATATCGATAAGTTGCTTTTGGGTGTGTATTTCCGGTAAGAGAAAAGTACAGAGGTTTTTCAAGAAAAATCTGAATTTACCAACACTCATGAGAAACAGAGGCGTTGCACTATCGGAAAAAAAATTTGAAAATGATTGTATTTTAACCCCCATTAATAAGTAAAGGTGTACGGTTGCTTCTAGATGTGAATTTCAGTAAAAGTAAAGTGTTTTTCATAATATTACTACTTTAACGAACCAACTGAAGCATGGGATGACCGTAACATTATCACCTCATTTGGTGAAGACTCTGGTCTTTGAATTCAACATCTGAGGGAGTTACGACTGACCGGAGGTTCATTATCTAGGATGCTCTAGTTAAGAAAACATATATGGCCATAGAGAGTAGAAGAAGTAGAGGCAGAAAGAAGATGAGATGGAGTGGCTTCGCAGAGAGAGAGAGAGAGAGAGAGAGAGAGAGAGAGAGAGAGAGAGAGAGAGAGAGAGAGACATGAAATCTATGGGCGTAGAATAAGCATATCCCCAAAACAGAATTATGTGGAGAAGGAAAACTCGAGCGGCCGACCCCTATAGGATGATGGGATTCTCAGGTCGTAATAAAAAAGAAGAAGAAGAAGAAGAAGAAGAAGAAGGAGGAGGAGTTTCAAGTGACAATTCAAATTCAGTCTATTAATTACTTCGCTTCTCTGTCGAAAAGGATTGCCTCTGGTAATACGATCTCCTAATAACTTAACATCTTAATATCTTAATATTCTTACCAGCCTATCTTGATACAGAAACACTTACCGTCCATATCAAGCAGGAGCTCTCCTTCTATATACTGTCCAACTGTGACCCAGGCGTAGACCCCAGGTGAAGACTGTTTGAAGTGAATGATGTTATATCTGGCCGGGCCATCCCCTTGCTCGTCGAATTTGAAGTTGTCTCCGCTTAAGCCTTCACGAACGCAAGAAGAAGAAAGCAAATGAGGTTTTAATGACAGTAATGATGATTTGTAAGTAGTACTTGTAGTCAAGGGGGAAGTATTGTTAAAGGAAAATTTTGAATGTTCGTTACTTAAGTACTCGGTTAATTATTATCCGGGTTAGGAAAATGTTTGTAGTTTAGTGTTTGAAACGGGTGGAAAATGGAAATGGAACATACATACATATATATATATATATATATATATATATATATATATATATATATATATAAATATACTTCCGTTTACTTCCTGTATATATGTATATATATATATATATATATATATATATATATATATATATATATATATATATATATTTATATATGTATGTATGTGTGTGTGCGTGTGTATGTGAATATGTGTGTGTGTATAAAACCTCGAATATAATTCACTACCGAATTTACTATGTCAAGATTCGAACCATGGCCTTCTTCATGTGAAGTCTGACAAAAAAGCTACTTAACTTTTTGCATGTATAATTAACCCTGTAATTCCACACTAGCTCCTCTTACAGAAAATCAGATTTGCACCTTTGGACATCAAAGAAGTCTCGGTAACAGTAAAAAAATGAACGTGAATTACACCCAATGAAAGAGAGTGATGTCTCAGAAGAATATCCTTGCATGATACACTTTTAGTTTTCTGTAAAAGAAAACTATTTTACCGGCTTTGTCTGTCCGTCCGCATTTTTTTCTGTCCGCACTTTTCTGCCCGCCCCCAGATCTTAAAAACTACTGAGGCTAGAGGGCTGCAAATTGGTACGTTGATCATCCACCCTCCAATCATCAAACATACTTAATTGCAGCCCTCTAGCCTCGGTGGTTTTTATTTTCTTTAGGGTTAAATTTAGCCGTAATTTTGCTTCTGGCAACGATATAGGATAGGCCACAATCAGGCCGTTGTTAAAGTTTCATGGGCCGTGGCTCATACAGCATTATACAGAGACCGCCGAAAGATAGATCTATTTTCGGTGTACAGAAAACTCGATTTCGCCGCAGAAACTTCGGCTCATTTTTTACTTGTTTATGATGGTTTGCCCTCAAGTCCAGATTCCACGCCAATCAAAGAGATTGTTCATAGGGTTATTTGAAGGTAAGAGCTCTAGAGAAAGTTGTCAATAGCTGAAGGTCCATTAGCATTAATGACACTGTAAGCTATTTACACCGAGGGTATGACTTCTTGAGAGAGAGAGAGAGAGAGAGAGAATTTCAAAGACCTGTAAAATGAAAGTAAAGTTTAGAGAGAGAGAGAGAGAGAGAGAGAGAGAGAGAGAGAGAGAGAGAGAGAGAGAGAGAGAGAGGAAGGAAAATTTTGAAAACCAGTAAAATGAAAGTAAACTTTAGAGAGAGAGAGAGAGAGAGAGAGAGAGAGAGAGTTATGAAGACCGGTAAAATTAAAGTTGAGAGAGAGAGAGAGAGTTTTTAAGACCGGTAAAATGAAAGTAAACTTTAGAGAGAGAGAGAGTGTGTAAGACCGGTAAAATGAAACTAAACTTTAGAGAGAGAGAGAAAGAGAGAGAGAGAGAGAGAGAGAGAGAGAGAGAGAGAGAGAGAGAGAGAGAGAGAGAGAGAGAGAGAGAGAGAGAGAGAGAGAGAGAGTTTAAGACCGGTAAAATGAAAGAAAAATTCAGCGAGAGAGAGAGAGAGAGAGAGAGAGAGAGAGAGAGAGAGAGAGAGAGAGAGAGAGAGAGAGGAGCTTTGAGTTCCAGAGTTTTCATCTGAACTTTCATTTCGTTCTTTTGCCTATTTTATCGATTTGCTTTTGTATTTACATTCGTGTTTATCTTTGTTTTTATATACGTCTTGTCTCTCTCCAAGTAGTTTTCCATTATCTGCCTTTTTATATTCCTCCTTTCCATTTTCGAAGGGACTAAACTTTTCATTTTTCTTCGCAGTTATGATGTCTTCCCCCTCATTTTACTCTAATTCTCGCATTTCCCATATTTATTGTTTTATTTTCTGTCACTCCCCTAGTGCTTTTATTTCGATTCCCTGTTCATACGAAATCTAATTTTATCTATTATGATTGTTCCAAATACATGCGAGGTTGTTCATGGTATTACTCAGACAAATAATTGAACAAATTTTGAGGATTATTAACAACAATTTCTCTCTCTCTCTCTCTCTCTCTCTCTCTCTCTCTCTCTCTCTCTCTCTCTCTCTCTCAATACTTCTGTCTCTTTCTAACTGCCTATCTGTACGTCTCTCTGTCAATCTCTCTCTCTCTCTCTCTCTCTCTCTCTCTCTCTCTCTCTCTCTCTCTCTCTCTCTCTCTCTCAATACTTCCTTCTCTTTCTAACTGCCTATCTGTACGTCTGTCTGTGTCAATCTCTCTCTCTCTCTCTCTCTCTCTCTCTCTCTCTCTCTCTCTCTCTCTCTCTCTCTCAATACTTCCTTCTCTTTCTAACTGCCTATCTGTACGTCTGTCTGTGTCAATCTCTCTCTCTCTCTCTCTCTCTCTCTCTCTCTCTCTCTCTCTCTCTCTCTCTCTGTGTAACTGAGTATCTGTACGTCTGTCTGTGTAAATCCTTTTCATCTCTCTCTCTCTCTCTCTCTCTCTCTCTCTCTCTCTCTCTCTCTCTCTCTCTCTCTCTCTCTCCTTATCAATACTTCAACTCTGTCTAACTGTCTATCTGTACGTTTGTCTGTGTCAAACCTTTTCATCTCTCTCTCTCTCTCTCTCTCTCTCTCTCTCTCTCTCTCTCTCTCTCTCTCTCTCTCAGTATACTTACCTGTAAAGGTGACATTACGCAGGTAAAAGAGAAGTTCCTCCCCATTTATAGGAGTCATTCTTGGACACAGCCCAGGTTTTCCACCGCACAGACTTTGATGCATATTTCTAGAATTTATATTGGTTAAGAAAAATATTAATTCAATTAATATTAAAAAGGATTGGAATACAATGCGTGTAATGTGTATGTTGAAAACACAGTAGAAATTTAAATACAAATACATATAATTTAAATATATATATATATATATATATATATATATATATACACATATATCTTAGCATAGTTACAAATGAGTGGAATACATTGTATGCTGCAAGTGTTTTGAAATTAGAGTACAAATATGATATGAGATGAGTGTAGCCTTAAATTTTAGCAAATATTTAGCTTAGCATAAGTGCAAGAGTATTTTATTCTAATGAGTTACTTTCCATACCGGGCACTTTGAAACTATTCCTGAATAGGCATATATATATATATATATATATATATATATATATATATATATATATATATATATATATATATATATATATATATATATATATATATATATATATACATATATATGAAATAGCATAATTAGGAAAATATATTTTTACATGATTTACCTTACATCTCACTACATATTCGTCTAATGCATTGCCTACCCTATTAGTGCCTTCCAAAACTATTAATATTATTATTCAGAAGATGAATAAGTTTCATTTTCATTTTCTGAATAATAATAATAATAATAATAATAATAATAATAATAATAATAATAATAATAATAATAATAATAACAACTCACCTGAAGGCGAATGCAAATGCCATGACAGCATCCGAGACGAACTGCAACTGAGCTTCGAACTCGGTGTTGTCGTCTGTGAGTTTCTCCAGCCCACTGCAACTGGTGTGGTTCCGGTTGTAGCTGGTTAACGGACTGTTCGGGTGCCTGCACTTGAAGTGGTCCTCCCAATATTCTGTGAATGAGCAGGACGGATCCTGATAGTTTTATATATATGTGTGTATGTATGTATATTATATATATATATATATATATATATATATATATATATATATATATATATATATATATATATATATATACAAGTACATATAATATATCATATATATTATATATAAATGTGTGTGCGAGTATATGTAAGTGCTTTATCAGTCCAATTTGAATATGGCGCTAAGAACCTTGTAAACACCAGAAAGAAGGAATAACCAAATAAAATTGACAGAATCTCGTACCTCTCCCCGTCGGCTCACTCAAGCATATTATTGAGCAAATCCCCGGAGATTTGCAAAGAGCTTTACTCCCACGAATGGACGAAAAACTAAAATACACTTCACGGTCAATTTACTCCTGGAAGACTGAACAATACTCCTCCCTAACTCTCTCTCTCTCTCTCTCTCTCTCTCTCTCTCTCTCTCTCTCTCTCTCTCTCTCTCTCTCTCTCTTGGTTTGTTGTTCGAAGACGAAAAACCAAAATACACCACACCGTCAATTTACTCCAGAGAGATTAAACAAATACCTCTCTCTCTCTCTCTCTCTCTCTCTCTCTCTCTCTCTCTCTCTCTCTCTCTCTCTCTCTCTCTCTCTTGTTTTGTTGTTCGAAGACGAAAAACCGAAATACGCCACACCGTCAATTTACTCCGGAAAGATTAAACAAATGCCTCTCTCTCTCTCTCTCTCTCTCTCTCTCTCTCTCTCTCTCTCTCTCTCTCTCTCTCTCTCTCTCTCTTCTTGCCTGATTTTTATTGCTGTTTTACATTTTACCTTTGGTTTATCTTGGGTCTCACAAATATTTTTTTTATATGTAGCCATTTCGAGTTCGATTTGCAAGTGTCAAATTTAGGAAACAGTTACATAATCTATATATTTTAATTCCTTTCATATGAAGAAAAGTTATACGATCCAGCTCTCGTACCAGGGACAAATAGGGAGACTAATAATGCGGTATTTAATTTGTTTAAAAATGTAAATGTTCGTTGAGAGAAGTTTCTGAGAATATTGAAAGTTCAGCGAAGCAGTTGACAATGTTGAAAGCGGTGGTGTGTCGTAAGGAACGTTTTAAGAACAAAAAATCGAGAGGTTTGGGACAACTTCAGACGACGGAAACCCATGAGAGATTGTGAGAAAAGTGTTCGAAAAGACGCACAAGAAAGATGGAAATGGTGGATTGTCGAATGTAGAAGGTATATATATATAAATATATATATATATATATATATATATATATATATATATATATATATATATATATATATGCACATACATACATACATATACATACACATATATATATGTATATATATATATGCACATACATACATACATATACATACACACTTACAATGTACTCTGAAGTCATGCAGACACAAAGCACAAATGGCATCTTATCTTTTACAGAAAAATCATGAACTCAGACAAAACCAAGACAGCACAAAGAAACCATTATTATCATTATAATCAACGTCGAAGATTCTGCACCTACCGACAAACCAGGGATTCCTCTTATTCGAAGACACTGTTAATCCTTTGAAGTATCTGTCGAAGCCTCTCACGGGATTGGCTTGGGGTTGGACAGACAGGGTCCCCTCCACTTCCGGTTCGTTACCTGTCATTAAGGAGATGAGGAACTTAGTGTTTAGACGAGTGAGGTTCCCAGTGTGTGTGTGTGTGTTCGTATGTATATGTGTGTATATATATACTATATATACACAGTATATGTATATATGTATATATAGTATATATACACATATATACAGTATGTACGTGTGTATATATAATTATATTTATACAGTATATATATATAATTATATTTATATATATATATATATATATATATATATATGTATTAATTAATAAATATGCAAGATACAGATATATATATATGCAAGATATATATATATATATATATATATATATATATATATATATATATGTATATATATATGTAGCCTATATATATATATATATATATATATATATATATATATATATATATATATATATATATATATATATATATATATATATATATATATATATATATATAAATATATATTTTATTCTGTTGAATTATTCTGTTGAATTAATAGATTTGTTTTTCTTTTGAAGTCAAATATTAGACATTCTTTGTACTTGCATTTCAAATTACCCAATCTTAACAACAAAGAAGAAGACAATTTTCAGAAAATTCGTATGAAGACCCGAGATAAAAGTACATGGTAAGCAGAGGATATTCACCTGAGTACACAAAGAGGGATATAAATAGGCCTATAAGGTAAACAAACAGTATTCACTTGAGGACACAAAAAGAGATATAAATAGGCCTACAAGGTAAACAGAGGATATTCACCTGAGGACACAAAGAGAGATATAAATAGGCCTACGAGTTAAACAAACATTATTCACCTGAGGACACAAGGGATCTGGCCGACCACCCGTCTGATCCGATCCAGGAGAAGCTTCCAGTGGCGTTGTTCCTCCTGACTGCTCTCATCACTCCAGCGACCTCTTGGTCTGAGCCAAAGACGATGACACCTGGAATATGGAAAGGAAATACGGGAGTACTTAGAAAATATTTTCTAACTCTCCTGATGACAGTTCATATTTACGACATTAGCACCTCGTGCCCTTGAGTGATGAAAAAATTATTTCTGTTTTAGTAACAAATAGAGTTTCCCTTTTTTATTGTAATTAGAGTAGATACGAAATGTAAATAATAAGAATTGTTTTGTTCAATTTGGTCATTTTCATGTTTAGTTTAGACTTGATTCTTTGGCAGTAAACATGGTTAAGTTTCCCTTTCTCTTTAAAAAATATTATTCAAAATCCAAGTTACGTGAAACAGAGGATGGTTAAGTTTTCTCGCCTCTTTCAAGATCCATTCCAAAATCCTAGTGATGTGAAACAGAAAATGGTTAAGTTTTCTTGCCTCTGTAAAATCAAATAGTTGAAAATCCCAGTGAGTTCAAATAGGCAACTGGAAAACCACTTCGTTAAAAGCGTATGTGTAGAATGTATTACACAGACTTCACAAGACTATAGGATAGAATCCTTCGAAGAAATTCATCCTCACCTCTGGCCATCTGTTTCTGGAGAAGTTTCTTGACAATGAGGTCATAAGCCATTTCTTCTGCAACGCCAGAATCTTTCACGAGCTTCTCCTTGACTGCAATACAGATCCCGTTTTTGGCTAAGAGACCCTCCAATTCTTCGAAGGCCTTCAGAAGATGAGAGAAAATGGTAAAACAAAAGTTTAATGCAGTTAAGACTCAAATACAAAGTCTAAAGAATTTAGGACCCAAGTACAGAAAGTAAATGCAATGAGGCTCAAATAAAAGAATAATAATTTCACTAAAGACTCAGATCCACGCAGTAAATTGCAGTTAGGTCTCTAATACAAAGATTATAAAGTAACTGAGACTCAAATACTGAAATTATAATGCAATTAAAACTCTAATACAAAATGTGAAATGCAATTAAGACTCTAATAAAAAGTTTAATGAAATAAAGGCTTAAATACAAATATGCCATCACGTTTTTCCGCAATGAATTAAAGGCAAAAATGACATTGTACAATTATTTATTTTCATCTTATATAAAATTCTCATGATCAAAGATTGACGATAATCATTCAAAAAAATCTGTATGATTCTCCTTCTCAGTCTCCTCATAGATTAAGATTTTTAAAATAAATAAATTTGTACAGCTACATAAATGAGGATTTTTCTCAGTTCAAAGACTCTAGCCCATTTTCGAACTCCCCCAACATTTATGCAAACAAAACTTCATCGCAAAAAAAGTCGAAATCTTAGAGTGCATAAATCTAGCCCCGGTTACTTTGTAACCGGGTCATAAACAACTTGCCTTGATCCCGTAGTTCGATTCCTCGTAAATGATTGAGATGTAGGACCAGTTGAACATCTTGACGATTTCCACCATGGCCTTGACCTGGTAATGATCGGAGGGAATGGTTCTTGAGAAGTATTCGAACCGTTGTTTGTTGCTCAGCTCGGGAGAAGTCGAGAAAAAGCTCACCTGGAGAGAGAGGACTGATTTGATGTATGAAATTTAGGCTGTCAAGCCAAGCTCTGGGGCACTTTCTGCCATTCGTCACTTGAGAGTGAGAAGAGGGAGTTGGAGTGGCTGGACAGCAAGGTAAAGATATCCAGAAAATAAATGAGATTAAGTACAATTTCACTAAGAAGTAACAGATAGATAGAGATGTTGGACAGCAAAACTGAAGAAAGGAAGCGGAAATGGAAGTAGAGTAAAACTCATAAATATGACATAACATGACCTCATAATTTACAGAAGTTATTACCCAGTTATGGCAACAGGTTAATTACATTTTTATTGCCTAATCCCAACGTTCATGAGGGTAATTCATAGCTCGATATATCAGTGATGAGCATCAGAAAATTATCAGAATGAATTATGGCATCTATTAAATGTACTAATTTCAAAGGCCTTCACCTATTGCATAAAGAGTTGTGCCAGTGAAAAATTCCATCAATAAGACAAGAACTTATTTCCCTGCAACAAAAAAAGCCAATGTAACATGAATTATGTTCTGTGCATTCTCAGTGTTCATATTAATGCCAATAAATAAAAAATTTGCTCTCATTCCTCTCTACTTTTCTATATTTAAATTTCACCTTTCATCAAGCCTCTTCCCAAGAGATTTTATTAATTTAAAATCAGTCATGTAATTTAACAATTTCCACGCAAGACTCAACATGAATATTCCTTTGAGATCTAGAGCAATATTCATGGCATTGAAATTACAATTGCTCACATTCACTAGATACCTTTTTATTACAATTTTAGATAATATGCAAATAATTAACTGAATGACCTGTTGTGAGATTTGATGTAAATATCCTGATATTAATATATTTAGACATAGATTTCAAACAAAAAATGAGTATTGAGAACATATATCTCAAAATTCGATTTCAGTGTTGAAAAGCCATGTATTTTATATCATTGCCTGTACAGAATTACTCAGTATTTTTCTTTGTGTATATAAATTAATGTGTAAATGAAGGTAAAATATTATAAACAGAGAAACAAGGCTAATTCTGAAAATTATTGAGTAAAATCTTCAAAAAATTAAAAACATTTCAAGGTCTCACCTGGGGTATTCTGAAGAGCCTGAGGAGATTTGCGACCTGAATGGAGGTCACCGACGAGGCTGCCCCTACCACACCTGAGATGACCTTGTTCATGACCTCAGGTGATGACCCGTCTCGACACTTATACTCACCATCGTCAATGTTACTGATGGAGCCTGGGCGTGAAAGAGAAAACATTTCCACAGAGAAAACATTTTCACATTTCCAATAATACATACATATATATATATATATATATATATATATATATATATATTTACGTATATATACTGTATATGTGTGTAATATATATATATATATATATATATATATATATATATATATATATTTATATACATACATATATAAATGTATATATATATATATGTGTGTATATATATATATATATATATATATATATATATATATATATATATATATATATATATACATTTCTATATAATCTGCATACTCTTTTATTTATATAAACAACTAAAATAGACTAAATAATACAATAATTAGAGAATTATTTTGGGTACCAGTTGTAATCATCAATATTTCCAAATCAGTATCGACTGATATGAAGTTCAAGCGAAGACTATTACAAAATCCCCTACCCTGTTAATATGCCACTTTTTTTTTCTTTACCTAAGTCCTTGGTAATTGCTGCGAAGCCGCTAGCTAACTGCTTTTTTTGTCCAATGTACTGATAATTACTGTGAATCCATTCAGCTACTGCTCTTTTTGTCCTAAGTAACTAATAATTACTGTGAAGCCTCCAATAGCCAAACTGGATTTCGAAGCCTAAATGTTCTGCCACCTCTAAGGTTAGGAAGCAATGATGTCTAATTCATTTGAGAGTTTTCCTCAGTTTAAAAGATATGGGAATTACATTATTATATCTGTGTCAGGAATTAAGTTTTGATGGTAAACACCTCATCAGTGGCATAGGTAATTAAGGGAAGTCTCATACAAAAAAAAAAAAAAATTCAGTTAGTTTACATGTTAATGAATGTGAGTCAGACCACGAAACCATTCGTCATTGATGGTATCAGTAATTGGGAAGACAGGTCGCAATGACCCTTGTTATGATTGAAGCTGTGTTGAAATATTTTTATCTGTGATATGAACAGTGTCTATAAGTTTATTTCTGTTAATTATCGGAGTGACAATTATACGATGCCCTCATCCATGAACGGACCTTTTCCGTGAATGAGATCTATTCAGAAACGAGAGAGAGAGAGAGAGAGAGAGAGAGAGAGAGAGAGAGAGAGAGAGAGAGAGAGAGAGAGAGAGAGAGAGATGCATAAAATAAGGGAAAACGACGTATTAGAGTTTCATAATAAAAACTATAATTAGTAAAGGCAGTAAAAAGAGATGGTCATGTGTTTAGTATGTTTTATTTATTTATGTATTTATTTATTCATATATTCATTTATTTATTTAAAAAAGAGACAGACAGACAGAGGAAGTTTTGAAAAATGGATAAAAATGGAAATGAAAATTTAAGGTTCCTTTTCAATATGCCTGAGGAAGAAAGCAAACACGTTTGTGTATTCCCTTTAAGTAAAGTTATTGCTTTCAGTTTAAAATAAAATAGAAGAAGTAAATATATAGACTATGCTGTATTCAAAATATAAAACATAACAGCATAAAAAATATCAAAAAGAAAATCTTAAATATCAAATATAAAACTACATAAAAACGCATCAAATATTCTCTTTTATAGTCTACCTCGACCGTGTCACAGGCGCTTTCAGTCCGTCAACTCAGTTATCATCGTCCTGAATCTCATACGGAAAAGAATATGGCGCAGGCGGGTTTTCAGTACGCGAAAGTAATAGGGGAGGGGAGAAATTGACCCTAAATATTTATGAGGTACTGAGGAGGTTGACTAGAAGTTCAGGCGGGGAAGAGATCCGCTGACTTTTCCTTCACAGAGGCGGATTATAACTTCCGTGGAATTTTAACAATGTTATGTCAGGCATTTTTTTTTTTTTTTTTGTCTTGTAGTCTGTGTGATTTTGTCCCATGTACATTTGCATAACGGGGAAAAGCCCCTTTCGTTCCTTTTACTGTACCTCCATTCATATTCTCTTTCTTCCATCTTGCTGTCCAACCTCTCTTGACATCTGTTTCATAGTGCAACTGCGAGGTTTTCCTCCTGTTACACCTTTCAAACGTTTCTACTCCCGTTTCAGCGCTGAATGACCTCAGAGGCCCCAGCACATGGCCCTTAGCCTAAAATTCTATATTCCATAACGAGGAAAAGAGAGATACTGTATTTGTAATAGACTGATTGATTAAATTTAGGCTTAAGGCTTCAGTGGAATTCTACAAATGTTATGTCAGGCCTTTTTTTTTTTTGTCTCGCAGTCTTTCTGATTTTATCCCATGTATGAAAGTGTAAGGAAGATAAATGAGAAACTGTATGATGATAGATTAATTTATGCGATTTAAGCTGTCAAGCTAAGCACTGGAACGCTTTCAGCCATTCAGTGCTGAAGGCTTCAGCGGAATTCTAAAAATGTTATATCAGGCATTTCATTCATATAATCTTTCTGACTTTGTCCCGTCCCATCTGCTGAAGCATAATGAGGAAAAATTAGTAATTTATTTATGATTTACTGTCTTATTGATTTTAGGCTGTCAAGCCAAGCATTGGGGCACTCTCGGCTTATTCAGTGCTGAAAGCTTCTGTGGAATTTTAATGTTATGTCAAGCATTTTTTTTCATTTAGTCATTTTGATTTTGTCCCATATACGGGTGTACAATGATGAAAAATTAAAATATGGTTTAATGATAGACTGATTTATGAAATTTAGGCTGCCAGGCCAAGCATTGGGGCACTCTCGGCTTTTTCAGTGTTTAAGATAGTACAAAGAAGACAGGTAGGATGACAACACCAATTACGAGAAAAATTTTGAAGAAAGAGGGAAAAAGAATCTGGCCTGCAACTGAGTTTATAGTTTGATAATTTCATTTTTTGTTCAGAAGGAACTTAATGATTTAATTGTTTGTTCAGAAGGAACTTAGTCATTTCATTTTCTGTTCAGATGAACTTAATAATTTAATTTTTTTGTTTAGAAGGAACTTAATCATTTAATTTTTTTTTTTTTCAGAAGGAACCTAATAATTTAATTTTTGTTCAGAAAGAACTTAATAACTCCATTTTAGTTCAGAAGGAACTTAATAACTCCATTTTTTGTTCAGAAGGAACTTAATAACTCCATTTTTTGTTCCGAAGGAACTTAATCATTTAATTTTTTGTTCAGAAGAAACTTAATAATTTCATTTTTTGTTCAGGAGGAACTTAATAATTTCATTGTTTGTTAAGAAGGAACTTAATAACTCCATTTTTTGTTCAGAAGGAACTTAATAACTCCATTTTTTGTTGAGAAGGAACTTAATAATTTCATTTTTTTGTTCAGAAGACACTTAATAATTTCATTTTTTGTCAGAAGGAACTTAATATTTTCATTTTTTATTCAGAGGGCACTTCCACAATCTTTTCAAAAAGAATTTCCTGAAAATATCCCATAGAGAGAATTCTCAACTACATTTTTCCTAGCGAAGCAAAATGAATAAAAGTCTTTCAGGTTTAAATTTAATTAACAAGGAACCCTCTCCTGTTCCCTGACACCCTAAATAATAGAGGTTGCTCCTACAGCTTTCCAGAGAAGATGTAGTTTCACATATTATGTAAAAACACATTGTATGTAAATTTGCAATGTCTTTACCATCACGATGTGCAATTGGAACTTCAGAAGTTCAAGCAAAGATTCAATGCATTACTACCCTAATACTATTCACCTTGCGTTTTAATACATTTTTATCTATATTAATTTATTGTTTATTATTAATTTATTTTTACTCTTTTAATAAGTGAGATCTCTTATTTCTGTACTCCCCTTTACTTCCCCTTACTTCTTCCTAATGAACACCACATTCTTTGGAAGTTTGAATTTCAAGCCAAGGGCCTCTGTTGGCTTATTCCATATGAATAGGTTTCATCATCTGAATAATAATAATAATAATAATAATAATAATAATAATAATAATAATAATAATAATAATAATATGATAGGTGTAAATCTTACGACAGGAGAATACCATTTGATATCTCATATTTTCCTAGAACACTAAAATGACTGGTAAAGGTAGGTAAATATGTTTTTCCATTAACCCTTGGCAGATTGGTTACCAGTGACTTCAGAGATAATATTTTAATAAACTTTATAATCCACCCAGCAACCATAACTTTCTTGGGGATTGAAATTTCCGGGTCTTGTATCTAAAATTTCCAAATGTGCAAATATCCTTCTCCAAAAACAAAATTAACTTTATTTTTTTTTTTATTTAACAGACATGCTTTCCACATACTCAACGAGATTCATGAACTCCTTAAAAAATTTACCTATCCAACATTCTGTATAGGTTACGAAGCGAGAGAGAGAGAGAGAGAGACAGAGAGAGACAGAGACAGAGACAGAGAGACAGAGACAGAGAGAGAGAGAGAGAGAGAGAGAGAGAGAGAGAGAGAGAGAGAGAAAGGAGGAGATAGAGAAATAAGTGAGAGAGATAGAAAAGAGGAGATAGAGATAAAAGAGAGAGAGAGGAAAGAGGAGACAGAGATAAAAAGAGAGAGAGAGAGAGCTAGAGAGAGAGAGATAGAGAGAGCTAGAAATAGAGAGGAATAATATGAACGAGAGAGAGAGAGAGAGAGAGCGAGGGGGGGAGGAAGAGGAGAAAGAGAGAGAGAGAGAAGCAGGAGGAGGAGGAGGAGGAGGAGGAGGAAGAACTCACACCACCGAAAACGGCTTCTGGTAACTTGGCCTCCTGGTCGAACTAGATAAAGACGAGGGAGAAAGGGTGGCCAAAATGAATTGGGCTCTCGGTAGCTGATGAAATGAGAACGTATTTCATGCCCTCGACTCAGCTCTTTCCACTTTCCGAAGAGAGAGAGGGAGATAGTCAGGGCATTCCTGTATAGTCCCTGAGTCCAAGTATATATATATATATATATATATATATATATATATATATATATATATATATATATATATATATATATATATATATATATATATATATATATATATATATATATATATATATATATATATATATATGTGTGTGTGTGTGTGTGTGTGTGTGTGTGTGTGTGTGTGTGTATCAAATATGAAGACAGTTTTTTTGGGTGGGGAAAATGTGTCCCAAAAACTCGAGCTTTCGTCTCTTGTTTGGCGAAACGTCGAATATAAATTTTTTTCAATTTTTATTTTTAATTATCTGCATCGACTGTGATTTTTATCACTGACTTCTTCTTGTTTCAGCAAATTGTCAAATCTGTGTTTCTTACCATCCAGGATGTGTGTTGAGAGAGACAAACACTTGATAATTAGCTGAAACTGGAAATTAATGATAAAATCACCGTCGATGCAGATAACTCAAAAAATTAAATAACTGCATATAATTCAAGGCTGGCATTACGGTACGGCACGGTACGGAGTACGGTACGGTACGGTTGACATTTAGTCTATATGTACGGTACGGAATTAGGGTACGTTAATTTTACCGAAGTACGGTACGGTACGATTCAGGTACGGAAAAAAAATGGGCAAAATTCCGTACCGTGCCGTACCTTAAGCTTGGATACATCACTTAGCAATTACTAATGCATATTTGGCAGCTTTAGTGACTGCACAAAGAGATCACTAAGGTACTAAACATTTTAGTATGTAGCATACCATGCTTGTGCGTGTGTGTGTGTGTGTTTGGAATTCCTTAATTAACATGTTTATGTCTGTGTCTAATTCTTGAAGTAACACGTTACAAACGTTTACAGCATCAGCCATGGAATCCCATAATGTCTCATTATTATTATTATTATTATTATTATTATTATTATTATTATTATTATTATTATTATTATTACGACAACTGAATATGTACACATGTACGTATAAAATTTTCATAAAATGGGGGATTTTACCGATGTTGATTGAGTTTTCTTATAGTACGATAAAAGTACGGAATTACGGTACGTTATTTTTACCGTACTGTACGGTACGGAAAAATAATTGAGGGTACGGTACGAAATTACGGTACGATATTTTAGCCAGGTACGAAGTACGGAAAGACATTCCGTACCGCACCGTACTATCAGCCTTATGCATATTCGACACTTTCCCAAAAGGAGATGACTTCCACTCAGTCACGAGAGTAAGTTTTTAATTCTCCATAATTTTCTCTTTAATTTTCGGAGATATTAGTTCTGGGGTGAAAAATTTACCCAAACAGGAAAAAGGAATTGTATGGATATTTAATTATGTATATATCCTAAAGGTATGTTAGATTTCCAAACAGAGAACTTAATTATTCCCTGCAGCGTATATTAATATTTTTATAAAATCTCTTGTAATCGTGACCAGCAGCAATATTATATATAAATGATATATACATATATATATATATATATATATATATATATATATATATATATATATATATATACACGATATATATATATGTATATATATACATATACTGTATATATATACATATATATTTATAACAAAATGCCGGTAAAAGGCTTAGTGGGATAAAGAGTGAAGTGGTTTGAAAAAAATAAACTAGAATACTTGCCATTCGGGAGACCATAAGATGTGACACTTCACATAAAGCACTGATAAATGTAGGGTCCCAGTGCTTGGTCTACATCTCTAAATTCTACGAATCCATCTATTCATATATATATATATATATATATATATATATATATATATATATATATATATATATATATATATATATATATATATATATATATATATATATAAATTAAATATAAATTAAATATATTTATATATATACATATATAAATACACATGTATATATGCATACATACATACATACATACATATATATATATATATATATATATATATATATATATATATATATATATATATATATATATACAGTATATGTGTGTATTTACAAATACCATTCTGCAGTGTTTAGATTATAGTTCTAATATTAATATTATATATATATAGATTATATTATAATATATATATATATATATATATATATATATATATATATATATATATATATATATATATATCGCATTTTATATTCTACAGTGATAACCAAAATGTAATTATATATCTCCAGTTCTGTATCAATTCCCATATCATAAAGAATGATAAAAAACATAATTCCTAATAATGCTATCACTATACTTCCAAATTTACCCCTCCGGATTTTTTAAAAAGAACACGACGACCACCAGCAACGCATAAAAAAATCAGGATATGTGGTCACTGGCTCCATCTATCCCCAGAACACGAAACTATTCGCTCTTCGAGTTATCAGGGTCTCACACCCAGCTTCCTTCGAAGACGTTGGCTTGGTGAATTATCTCACGAGGAGGGGAATCCTGTACCCGTGACTTTGCTGGTTTTTTTTTTTGTTTATTTATTTCATTCTATTTTATTTATTAAATCAATTTTTTAGGATGGTCTATTTTTTCTGTTTTGTTTATTTATTTAATTATTTTTACTTAATAATTCAATTTTTTTAGGATAGTCCACATTTCTGTTTTGTTTATTTATTTAATTGTATTTTATTAATTAAATTATTGTAGGATGATCCATTTTTATGTTTTGTTTATTTATTTAATTCTGTTTTATTTATTAATTAAATTTTTGTTAGGATTGTCAATTTTTTGTTTTTTTATTTACTTAATTCTGTTTTATTTAATAAATAAATAAATTTTTTTAGGATGGTCCAGTTTTCTGTTTTGTTCATTTATTTCATTCTATTTTATTTATTAATTCAGTTTTTTTTTAGGATGGTCCATTTTTCTGTTTTGTTTATTTATTTAATTGTATTTTATTTATTAATTAAATTTTTCTAGGATGGTCCATTTTTCTGCTTTGTTTATTTATTTAATTCTATTTTAATTATTAATCAAATTTTATTAGGAGAGTCCATTTTTTCTGTTTTGTTTTTCTATTTAATTTTATTTTATTTATTAATTCAATATTTTTTGGACGGTCTATTTTTCTGTTTTGTTTATTTATTTAATTCTGTTTTATTAATTAATTAATTTTTTTCAGGATGGCCCATTTTTCTGTTTTGTTTTTCTATTTAATTCTATTTTATTTATTAATTCAATTTTTTTACGGTCTATTTTTCTGTTTCGTTTATTTATTTCATTCTATTTTATTTATTAATTCAGTTTTTTAGCAATGTCCATTTTCTGTTTTCCTTATTTATTTAATTCTGTTTTTTTATTAATTTTATTTTTCTTAGGATGGTCCATTTTTCTGTTTTATTTATTCATTTAATTCGATTTTTTTATCAGTTCAATTTTTTTAGGATAGTTAAATTTTTTTGTCTTGTTTATTTAATTGTATTTTATTTATGTTTTTTTCTGAGGATGGTCCATTTTTTTTCTCTGAAATTCCTCAGAAAGATATTTTATTGAACAGTGAAACCATGTTTTCAGTTTTATAAATACTAAACTCTTTTTGCCCAAATGAAATATATTTTATTGAAATTTTAAAAATCTCTGTCAATAAATAGCCAAAACTATGAATCTGGCCTCAAGAATATAACAGTTTTTCATACAAATCAAAATAATTAAGTTAGATCAAGATCATGTGTTTAATGTATATTTTGCTTGATTAAATTTTTACAATATATCTGGTGAAATATTAGAATTAGCTGTACCTTTAATCATTTTGTAAATCAATTAT
The DNA here is from genome assembly GCF_040412425.1 of Macrobrachium rosenbergii. Classification (NCBI taxonomy): domain Eukaryota; kingdom Metazoa; phylum Arthropoda; class Malacostraca; order Decapoda; family Palaemonidae; genus Macrobrachium; species Macrobrachium rosenbergii. The sequence goes on along the minus strand of NC_089764.1, from coordinate 28,038,718 downwards.
TTTTTTCTATAGTATTTATCTAAAAATATTTTTTTCATTTATTCGGAGTAGATAAATGAATTGTTAATGTGTGTATATATATATATGTGAGTATGTATATACATGTATATATATATGTATATATATGTATATATAGTATATATATATATATATATATATATATATATATATATATATATATATATATATATATATATATATATATATATATATATATATATATATATATATATATATATATATATATATATATATATATATATATATATATATATATATATATATATATATATATCACTATAATCTCAATCTACAGGGACAGAGGAGAGAGAGAGAGAGAGAGAGAGAGAGAGAGAGAGAGAGAGAGAGAGAATATCTCCTGCAATTTATCCCATCATTGCTCGTTAGGTAACGAGAGCGAGAAAAATTGTGGAGACGGTTACAACCGCTGTCTTTGATGAAGACAAACGTTACGACATTACTAATAAAGAAAAAAAAAAACAAAATGGCGTTTATTCACGAGACCACAATAGTGGCTTGTCACAGTCATTTATTTAAAGGCTTAATTTATAGTTCTAGATAGACTTCAGAAGTTATTAAATGCCCTGCATTTAGAGATATACTTTTGCCTTAAAAATGGACGATAATATTGGTAAGTTATCACAAAAATCAATACAGAAAAATATCACAGAAATAGAAAATATTACAAAATTATTCAAGGTAGAATTTTTAAGCTGAAATTGGCCGAAATGGCATTATTATTATTATTATTATTATTATTATTATTATTATTATTATTATTATTATTATTATTATTATTATTATTATTATTCAGAAGATGAACCCTATTCATATGGGACAAGCCCGCCACAGGCGCCATTGACTCAAAAATCAAGCTTCCAAAGAATATTATGGTGTTCATTTGCAAGAAGCAACAAAGGATAGTTTAAAACAGAAAGAAGAGAGGTATTAGAAATGAAAAAAATAAATTAACAAATTATAAACTCATAGGTAAAAATGTAAGTAAATTATTAAAATACAAGGATTTTTTCAATTTTCCTGACAATTCGTTTTTCTGGCTCAGCCAGGTTGTTGAGTAGAATTCCAGTATTCATGTTTGTCTAAATTGGGATATTTGTCAAAGATTGTTTTAGGAAAATATTATATTTCATTAAACAATCTTTTCAAAATTCCCAATTTAACAAATATCTTTGAATTCTACTCAACAATTGATGATGATAAATTCCAGTATTCATATTTGTCTAAATTGGGATATTTGTCAAATATTGTTTTATGAAAATATTATATTTCATTAAACAATCTTTGACAAATATCCCAGTTTAGACAAATATGGATATTGGAATTCTACTCAACAACCTGGCTGAGCCAGAAAACGAATTGTCAGGAGAATTAAAAAAAAAACCCTGTATAAGATTAATTCGTTGAAAGCTGCCATTATTTTCAACAAATCGTGCATCAAAGAAAGTCCACTCCCTGCATATATAAAATACAAGGAGTTATTGTTTAGGGTAGCATATGTTGGTATGGAAAAATTAAGGGGTCCTCTTATCTGAGGGTGACAAAACCGCTAGAAGAATCATTTGTAAATCATTTGTATATTTTCTCTTACCTTTTATGAAATCGACCGCTTGTTCGAGGCCGTAAGTGTCTTTGTCGCAATCGTCGAGAATATGCGCCCCGATCTTGATTCCCGGGATGAAGCTCTCCATGCCATTGACGTAGTCTAGGGTATAGAGCATTGCCTCTAAGGCCTGTACCCCTCCCTGGGGCATGATTGGCCCACAGACTTCCTCATTGCCCCTCTCATGCACCATCATGAGTCCCCCCAAAAGTATATCCCCCTCCACAACCACCACTTTTTTGGCAGGGCGCGTCCGATTCGTAATCAGGGAGAAGGTTCTGCTCTCCGTCAGGCGTTTAGTCCTGAAGGGCTCGCCCCCAGGTTTTCTGTACTTGTGGCTGTGGAGGGTCAGGTTATAGAGCTCCTCGTACAGCAGGAGTTTCTGGCGGTCATCCAGGAGGTGGGACGGGGGCGAGGGACCTGCTGCAGAAGGCGCAGAGGGTCTGACGGCGTGGAGGAGGTTTCCCACGATGCAGGTGAAGGAGACGATTACAAGGAGGTGGTGGGATTGGTCTCTTAACACCATGGTCACTGGTCCTTCCGGAGGAACCCTCGGTGGTATATTAGATATGATTTTTTAACTGTACTATATTGTGCCTTTTTTTAATCTAAGCCATCGTTATATCTTAAAGATCACAATAAACTATCAGTTTAGCTATCTGCTCGCTAGAACACGGCATATGGACAGTGAGGGCCTATCCATATCGAGAATTGGTTGAAGAGTTGTGTAAAAATTTCGTCACTCACACTTCAAAATTTTCTTTTTTTTTTTTTAGTAATTCTTTTCTTATTCAAAACTTGGACGCCATATTCACCTCCACCGTGGAATGTTCAATCTAGA
>NC_089764.1:28016235-28028735 GCF_040412425.1 Macrobrachium rosenbergii | reverse complement strand
GCAGTGGGTAAGAAAGGAGAGACAGACAGACTGACACACACACACACACACACACACACACATATATATATATATATATATATATATATATATATATATATATATATATATATATATATATATATATATATATATATACATATATATATATATATGTATATATATATATATATATATATATATATATATATATATATATGTATATATATATAGAGAGAGAGAGAGACCAAACCAAGAGAGAGAGCCAAACCAATTCCTTGATAAATAAGGATGTATAAAAGCCAAACTTATTGATAAAACTGAAGACCATCTCATCAAGTGTGTCCTCTCGCGTAGGTAATTACCGAGGGCCTAAAATTGTTTAAAATTGTAACTTTTTTACATTTTAAAGTTACTCTGGAATTTAGGTAATTGTTTGGGTTTCGGAAGGCTGAATAAATTGAACATTTTCGGATGCATATAATTAACAGCACCATTAGGTAATTGCCTGACGTCAGGCTGTTTGGAAGTTGTAACTTCTAACAGTTTTATCCAAAGTGCTCTTTTGCTCTTTATTTTATTTCACCGATTATTTATGTACGTTTATATGTATGTATGTATATATATATGTATATATATATATATATATATATATATATATATATATATATATATATATATATATATATATTATTTTACATATATTCATATGTACGTATACATATATACATATGATACATATATATATATATATATATATATATATATATATATATATATATATATATATATATGAATATATATAAATGTATATGTATATGTATATATATATATGTGTGTGTATGTGTGTGTGTGTCAGCGTAAAGGACTAAATATCTCCTTCACTGGAGACTATATATATGTAGAATAAAATGCGTATTTTCCCTTTATTCAAAGGCAGTAATGGCTAAACCTTATTTAAGTAGCATCATTATTCTTTAAATTTTGATCATCATCAACGTCAAAGCTACAAAATTAATCCGCAATTTTTAAGTTATAGAAAGGGAATACCATATCGACATGGTACAGTAATACCATATCACCCACTGTCAGATAATCACGATTGAGATAAAGGCGTAAGCACTTTGAACGATCTTGTCTCTGTAAGAAAGATCCCGGAAAGTTGATGACGTCACATCAAAGCAGCACCTGAAACTGGAACTGAATTTCTACTTACAGAACTTATAATTACTACCCTAATACGATTCTCCTTGCATTTTAATACATTTCTTATCTATTTATTAATTTATTAATATATTTGTTCTTTTTTTTTTTTAATAAATGGTATCTCTTCTTTCTTTATTTCCTTCCACCTCCTCTTACTTCTTCCTAATGAACACCATATTCTTTGGAGGCTTGAGTTTCGAGTGAATGGCCCCTGTGGTGGGCTTGTTCCATATGAATAGGGTTCATCTTCTGAGTAATAATAATAATAATAATAATAATAATAATAATAATAATAATAATAATACTTAGAAGAATTCTGGTAAGTTGAATATAAAAAAAGTTTTCCCTGATACGTCGATCTAGAAGAGGTGGCAGTGCAAATTGCATACATGCCCCTCTATTGCACATATATATAAGGCTTTCAGCATGTCCCTTATGCATGGACTACCTCGAGTTCGAAACTGCATCCATCAAAATCATCCATAAATAGAAATAGATATTAATGAAGCTTTTATGATATGAAACTACAAGCATAATTAATTATTTCTGTTTTTCCTGCACTGACACGAGCATTCATATCGAATAATCTTTTACAAAGGGCAATATTGCCTAGAAATCATCAGCTGAATGCAATTTTTGCCTGTTTCTCCACGCGAATAGTTTATAACATACGAATGTTTTCAAGTTTTTCCGGCTATGGATGAAACGTGACTTAACAATATATTATTTGTATGGACAGAATCGTACATTTAAAGGGCGATTTGATTTAGAAGGGTCCCTTGAATCATTCTTACACGCAGATCTTTCATGCAGAGGGTTTATTTTATTTCTTAGTTTGAAATTTGTATGTGATGAAATTACTCTAGATTTAATATGGCTTTTACTGAGGATTAAAAGTTGAGATGATATGCTGCTGAAGAAGAACAAAAGTCTTCATGATGGAGTGAATATGAATATGTTAGAGTTTGCAGGTGTAAAAGTGAGGATGAGATTAGATTTATGTTATGGCCCCACCTATGCTTTTCACATATTGGTTCACCTATCTTGTGATTCACTTCTTATTCCAATCCTACTGTCCTCTGAAATATTAACTCTTAAATATCTTATATATTTGCTACTTCCTCCATATCGACACCCATTGCTCCATTTTCCTGGCGTCCTTTATCCTCTGAATCTCAATTTTAGTTTTCTGTAAAAGAAAACTGTTGAAATGGCTATTTGTCTGTCCGTCCGCACTTTGTCTCTCCGCCCTCAGATCTTAAAAACTACTGAGGTTAAAGGGCTGCAAATTGGTATTTTGATCATCCACCCTCCAGTCATCAAACATACCAAATTGCAGCCCTCTAGCCTCAGTAGTTTTTATTTTATTTAAGGTTAAAGTTAGCCATGATCGTGCGTCTGGCACCGCTATAAGGGCCAAATCACAGAACACCACCGGGCCGTGGCTGAAATTTTCATGGGCCGCGGCTGAGAGTTTCATGGGCCATGGCTGAGAGTTTCATACAGCATTATACGCTGTACTAAAAACTCGATTGCGCCGAAGAAACTTCTGCGCCTTTTTTACTTGTTGTTTTCAGAATTACTCTCAACTTGAGGCAATTATGAACACTTCATCAGACACTTACAATGGTCTCTGTACTTCTTCTTTACAATTCCCAGTCAATTTTTTTGTCACAAATATCAGCTGTACTGTAATTCCAAGGACGACTCAGCTGATCCACTAATTTCCACTAGCATGTACAGAACTTATCGACCACTCTAAAAAGATATCAAGCATAGGTAACGGTATGCTATACGACTTTGCTCCGACTCATCATTACACCTACAAATTCTAACATGTCCATCGCTTCCGACAGAAGAATTCATTATCGTTTTCAGTATCATGTCATCTATACCTAATCGCCAGGTGGCCCTCCCCCTCCATATGATACCTTTCATTAATTGCATCATTCATTTTATATATATATATATATATATATATATATATATATATATATATATATATATATATATATGTATATATATATATATATATATATATATATATATATATATATATATATATATATATATATATATATATATATATATATATATATATATATATATATATATTATATATATATATATATATATATATATATATATATATATATATATATATATATATATATATATATATATATATATGTGTGTGTGTCTCTATAAAGAGGACATGGGAACCCTCTACATGTTGCAAGCTTTTTGCAAAGCAAACGAGATTTAGCCCCGCTGAATAAGTTCAATAAACGTTTTTCAGTTTTGTATTTTTACCTCAGATGCAAATTTTCTCTAACTTTTTTTATATAAGCTTAGATAATTGAACTGCGCAAGAGAAATTGAGGTACGTTGCAAAATCATTGCAATCAGAATTACTGTAGCTATTACATCCCTTTTTTTAATTTTTTTCTCTAAAACCTAATAGCATTCACAAAAGCACAAAAATAGAAAAAGGGTCTATGAAGGTTTCCAACAGCTAGGCATAAAATTGGTAGAGTTTCTACGTGTCCATAATCCTTATAAACGAAGTATGGTGATGCTTGTAAACAATGGTTGCCATGGAAACAACTGAGGGGCAACCAATGATAAATCTTATACGGTTGTTTGAAGCAGTCAGCCGAAAGGCAGTATATATTTAATCCTCTTGGATCTTGACTTAACTAACAGAGAGTTCCTCTCACTTATGTGTTGCTGTTTTGAAAAAAAAAATATATGGAACTCGTGAATTTAGAGCCTTTTTTTTATATTTTTCAATATTTTTTGTATGTATCTAACATTTTAGAGGCAAATGGCTACTGTTAGTAATCTAAAATTAAACAAAGAAATTGAAAGAGTCTAGATGCAATGTAAAACAAAACCGTTCATACCTTAATTTTCAATAAGTACTACAGAACGCCATGATAGCAATATTATATTATAGGAAAGTGAGATAAATGAATTACCAAAAATGCAGAAATTCAGATTGTTATTGCAACTTCTCTGTATCAGAAATATCTTTGGAATTACAATGAGTCTGATTAGGTTTTTAGTCACACACTTTATCATATTGCAGTTGAATATCAATATAGAGCAAATCTTATAATGTCTTAAGCAGCTGTAATTTGCAAAATAAGTTTCGTGCATTTTTTTTGTTTCAGTTATATATATAATGACTGATTTAAAGGTCAGAAGAAATGTTATTAGTCATGGAATTATTCTATTATTATTTTTTTTTGAAGATCAATGTAATTTAAGATGATATCTAAATATTTAAATAAAATTGCACAAATTCTGACATATTTTGTCCTGTACACATTTTCATGGAAAACAATTTATTTTTTTCTTTTTAATAAGTGAAATCTTTTTCTGTGTCTTCCTTTACCTTGCTTCCCAATGAACATCTTATTCTCTGGAAGCTTGAATTTCAAGTCAGTGGCCCCTGTGGGGTTGTTCCATATGACTAAGGTTTATCTTCTAAATAATAATAATAATAATAATAATAATAATAATAATAATAATAATAATAATAATAATAATAATAATAATGATAATAATAATCGTAAGTTAAAGATTATTTTTTTAATATATAACTACAAACAAGGGGTTTCTGTTCCATTAGGCGGAGACATAATTGGAAATTCACCTTGTAGGCATGTTGACAGTCAGATTCCATATGTTTGTATGTATGTATGTATATATATATATATATATATATATATATATATATATATATATATATATATATATATATATATATATATATATATATATATATATATATATATACAAATACATACAAATATATATACATGCATATATATACATATATATCCTAATTTATAAGTAAATCTCCCCAGGGCCCTTTGGATTTCACACAGGGGCAGAGAATCGACATGTCTATTCAGCTGTCAAGTTTTGTAATCCCTCTTCAGCTATTCATCGCATTGCAATATACGTAAGGTTATTGAAGTTCAGCTGCTTACATAGCAATATTCAGTTGAAGACTCAAACTGAATGCAGTCAACATTCCGCACATAAAGTTTTTGAGATCCGTAATCTGCAAAAACCAAAAAACAGTGAGTACATTTTTCAGCAATTTTATTGATAAAAAAAAAAGGGACTAGGAAATGCACTTTGCTAAAATATTTCTCATATCTGGAAAATGTAGTAATTGACATTTATTTTGTTAGGGGAAACTCTAACCAGGTTTCCTACATCCGCGTTGCCAGAAGTAAAAGAAATAAATGATTTTTTTTCGAATAACTGTTTCTTTTCCGTATCCGAAAATTTTATGGCTGAAATTACTGCATGAGCAAATAGAATTTAATGTTGTTACGAGATTTCTGTTAGTTTTGTGAATTAAGTAGAAAGGAAAGAAATTTTATCAGTGACTATAAATATGATGCCCAATAGACTGATGATGAATTTCATTCACTATTTTTTTATGCCCAGTTGTGGGTTAGTGCCGTCTGTGTACTTCGCGTGATGCACTGTAGGCATTACTAAAGGGTGTTTGCAGAGTCCCTTCGGGCCCTAGCTACACCCAGTCTTCAGCCTTTTACTTTTCCTCCACTCCCCCTTCCTGCCTTCAACAACTTTAACTGTAACTTCTTAGTGTAAGTGTGGGGTTTTCTCCCAACCCACCTTTAGATCCTTGTACTTCATCCCCTTTATTTTCTGGACCTCTTCATCTTGCTGTCCAACCACTCCAACTCCCTCTTTCGACACCTTGCTTCATGCTAGGCTCCAAAATCCTCACTGAAGACTCTTTCTTTAATAGCATGCCGGGCGTCATTTTAATTTGAGAAAAACTTGTCGTAGAGCCATTTCAAAATCTGACACTGGCATTGACATATGCAAAATAAAAATGTGGAATTTTCGTTTTCAAATATCAAACTGAATCAGAAAAAAATACAATATTTACCCCCACTTTGAGTAAGAGAACTACATATACGTCATGTGTTGAGGCTGAAATTAAATGAAATAAAACTGAATCTTTATAAAACGAAAGACAATATATAAGGCAATATTGACGCATATTTGGGCCATTAAGTTTAAAAAAATATTATTTTTGAGGTTGAAATTAAATGAAAGAAAGCTGAATCTTTTAAAAGAAGGACAATATTCATATCTATTTGGGTAAAAAACTACGAATCTTTTTTTTTGTCGAGATTAAAAATAAATAAATGATGTCGAGCTAAATAAAAAAAAATGGCAATATTCATGTCTATTTGTGTAAAAAAAGCTATATATATGTTGTGTCGAGATTAAAAATCAAGAAATGAGAGAAGGCTAAATAAAAAAGGGCAATATTTATTTATATTCCTGTAAAAAACTACATTATATCTTATTAACCGACAATAAGAAAAAGAAATAACATAAAGTCGTATTTCAAATGCAGAAAACAGTCATACCTACTTGGGTATGTCTGGGGTATCCTGCCACTTCTGCTAAGAAGGTCATCATAAATCAGGACTCGCCTTCTTAGGACGCAGGATTGCTGACGCGGCCATTTGTAAGGATTCCTTAGATTTACAGTTGGTGCATCGAATAAAACACTCGAGGATTCTAGAGGTTTTGCGAAAGACTGCAAGGTTCTTGGGCTGCATTCTTCTGCTCGCACAGGAGCAGACAGAACACACACACACACACACACACACACACACACACACACACACACACACACACACACACATATATATATATATATATATATATATATATATATATATATATATATATATATATATATATATATATATATATATATATAATATAATGAATACATACATTTATATATAAATAATATTCATATATATATATATATATATATATAATAATATATATATATATATATATATATATATATATATATACATACATATATATATATATACAGAGAGAGAGAGAGAGAGAGAGAGAGAGAGAGAGAGAGAGAGAGGAGAGAGAGAGATGCCAGACTGACAGGGTAACGAAAGTATATTTGAAAGTATCTTGACATTGCAAGCTTGAAAGAGTTTTAGTTAAGCTTAAGTATGATAATACTTACATGAGTAAGGGTCATCAAACTATTGATATAACTCACTTTTTAAGTAAATTTAAAGAGGGAACACACGCATAAGAAGTTATCCAGACAAGATGGTCTGTCACTCGCCATTTGTTGAATACCCAGACCTCAACAACACCTCTGTACGTGCGGGTCACTTATTCTTCGCCTTCTAGCGGCCTAATCCTTATACTTGGTTCTTTGTCATCTTTGCCGTTTGATGTTTTATCATATGTACTTTTATTATATATTTAATGTCGATTTTTATTAACAATCTGTTTTCATTCAAAATGTATTTTACTTTATACTTCCTAGCTATCTCTTTCATTTAATGTTTTAACTTTTTGTGCTTTTATTATCTATTTTATGTCATTATTTTATGAATCCAGTCTATTTTAACTTAAACTGTATGATTTTTTATTGACTGAGTCTATTTTTAACTTAAACTGTATTTTACTTTATATTTTCTAGCTATCTCTTTCATTTAATATTTTAACTTTTTGTGCTTTTATCATCTATTTTATGTCATTATTTTATGAATCCAGTCTATTTTAACTTAAACTGTATTATTTTTTATTTTACAGCTTCGAGAACGGGACATGGAATATTTTGAAAAGCAACCCAACGCTGGAGCTGTCCTTCTTCCCTCATTCGCTGCTTTTCGACCGCTGGTCTTTTGCTTGCTCAGCTGCTATTTACAGCCTTAACTCTCCAATGGTTCAAATGGTTCGGCAGTAATCCTCTCCAGTCCCATGTTAACCAAACACGAAAGCCTGAGAAGACTTAAGCATCCAACGATTCATTTAGAAGAAGCCGACTTTTTTAAATTTGGTAGGAAAAATGATGAAATGCCGTTTCCCTTGTTCCTAGCTGTTGATTTGATTGATATATGGTTACTAAAACTGACGTGACAGTCGTAGCTGTGAAGGATATTTGCTGTGAAGGATATTTGCTGTAGAGATGGTACACAAATTTTGCGTGTACAATTCCCCGGCCCCCAGAGGTCTGCTATGAATACAGGTAAGGAATGTTTCAACTCTGTAAATCTTCATAGAACCTGTAGATATTTTTTTTTTTAACTAGCAATACCTTTTTATTAGCCGAGTAAGCGCTCTAGATATTTTTCCCCGAGCAATAATGTTTATTTTTCAAATCGAGATACGATTTCTTTTATCTTAGTAACCCACGCCTAGAGTCCACCTCCTTGAAAGATATGTTAGTAACATTTCCTTAGTTGTGGCCAACGTGGGACGTGGGCCGTAATTTGAATTTTATTTTAAACAGACCTAAACTCCGTCAGTAATCATATTTGTTACCGTGTTTGTGGCATTGCTTCGTCGAAATATCTTACCCAAAGCGTGTTGTCGTACCTGTTCGAGAAGAGAACTAGTACAGGTATAAATCATAGTCAGTTTAGAATCAGAACAGTGGATTTACAACCAAGGCCATCCTACCTTCATTAGGGAAGTAACGGCGCTAGTTTGGATTTTTTTATAAAGGCAAGAACAGTTAGTAATGACATTTTTAAATGAAAAACACTGTATATAAATAGAGTAAAAGAATATAAAAGAATATATCAAGATATGCTAAAGTGAATATAAGTTTATCATTGAAATCCTCCGTAGAGGGGATAGTGCTGTCAGTGCACCTCATGCATTGCACTATAGCCATTACTTAAGGTTTTTTTGCAGCGTCCTCTCGGCCCCTAGCTGCAACCCCTTTCACTCCATCTACTGTACCTCCGTTCATATTCTCTTTCTTCCATCTTACTTTCCCCATTCTCCTAACAATTGATTCATAGTTGCAGCTGCGAGGTTTTCCTCCTGTTACACCTTTCAACCCTTTTTATTGTCAATTTCCATTTCAGCTCTGAATGACCTTATAGGTCCCAGAGCTTGGCCTTTGGACTAAATTCTATATATCGTATCATTGCATTCCTTCAAACATCTGCATGATAAAATCCTTGAAATAAGAAGGTTCCTACACGCAGTTCTTTCTATCATATGCTACAAAAGTGAACTATAAAGTGGAAATATTAAAATGTGACTTAGTTGTTAATGAAACTTTAAACTCAACAATATTATTAATTTAAGGAAAGTATGTCGACATATTCCATAGCATATTACTTACATACGTGTTGTATAAATTATTAGGAAATTTGTGATATATCTTTGTTATTATTGTTATTTCTGAACAAGACCCTCTGTCAAACATTCTTTTGACTTTTAAATGAAGTTGTTATTATTATTATTATTATTTATTATTATTATTATTATTATTATTATTATTATTATTATTATTATTATTATTATTAATGGCAAATGATATTATTATTATTATTATTATTATTATTATTATTATTATTATTATTATTATTATTATTATTATTATTATTATTATTATTATTGGCAAATAACATTAGAAGACTGAAGAGGAATGACACAGAGAAAATAAAATTGCTCTTTGACGAATTGTTTGGTTCGAAACGTGACGGAGAATACGAAAATAGGAAGGCGTTCTTGGGGGAAATGAAGACAAGGAGAGAGAGAGAGAGAGAGAGAGAGAGAGAGAGAGAGAGAGAGAGAGAGAGAGAGAGGGAGGGAGGGAGGAAACACGGAGCAAATGGATCTCCGTGTAATGGATATAAATTGAAACGTGTTTTCAGAGGAGAATGAAAACTCGCGTCGACGGCGCGAGTCTCGTGGATGTTTTGCCGAATATGAAGGACCGACAAAGAGGGATTATTGAAAGGAGCTACGAGTGAAAAGGGTGGATGTGACAGGTTGGGAAAGATACGTATGGAAGTTATTATTTCATCTCGGGTTAATAACAAGAAATTGAAGGATGGAGACTGGGCAGAAGTGGGAGGCCAAAGTGGAGAAACTGAGTTATGTTGACGAGTGCAATTGAATTAGTAGAGAGTCGTGTGTCAATTCCACTAAATAGAAGAGAGGATTAATCTACCCAGGTGCATAAGGGCTGAGATATAAAGGAGTCTGTAAAGGTTTGACGACTCAATTCTCATCACAGCAAAAATACTATAGAAATGTTTTGTATTAGAAAGTCAGGCAAATTACAAACGCTTGAATTATTGAGGAGTCGTGTGTCAGTTCTGCTCAATAGAGAAGAGAATTTAATCTGCCCAGTTGCTAAGGGCTGAGATATAAATTGGTTTGTGAAGTGTTAACGAATTTATTCTCATCACGGCAAAAAAAAGAAAAAATACTACAGAAATATTTTGATTTAAGAAAAGCAGTCAGATCACAGAAGGCTTGACAGTTTTTAACAATCAGTGCATGAGGGTGAAGATATTAAGGAGTTTGTAAAGGGTTTGACGAATTAATTCTCATCATAGTAAAAACAAGTAAAAAATACGCCGAAGTTTCTTCGGCGAAATCGAGTTTTCTGTACAGCCGCTACAGCGTATAATCAAGGCCACCGAAAACAGATCTTTCTTTCGGTGGCCTCGGTATAATGCTGTAGCCGCGGACCATGAAACTTTGGCCACGGCCCAGTGGTGGCCTACCCTATATCGTTGCCAGAAGCACTATATTTTAACGTTGCCAGACTGCAATTTGGTACGTTTGATGATTAGGTGGATGATAAACATGCCAATTAGTTAGCCATAATGGCTAACTTTAACCTTAAATAAAATAAAAAATTACTAAGGCTAGAGGGCTGTAATTTGGTATGTTTGATGATTGGGGCGTGGATGATCAACATATCAATTTTCAGTCCTCTAGCCCCAGTAATTTTTAAGATCTGAGGGCGGAGAAAAAGTGTGGACAGAAAAGTGCAGACAGAATAAAGTACGGACGGACAGACAAAGCCGGAACGATAGTTTTCTTTTACAGAGAACTAAAATCCTGCAATAATGTTTTGATCAGAAGAAGGAATCAGATCGCAGAAGGCTTAATTAACAGGCAAAGAACGATCAGTTGTGTTGTAACTTGTCTTTATATAAGGGGAAAAGTTATGCATTATGTGCATTGGCTTTGAGACTGACTATAAGACAACTGACGGGCGTGCAGTGTGGCAAGTGTTCCAAGTGCTTGACAGCTTGTCATAACCACTGAAAGTTGTTGACATTTTCCAAAGCAGGAGGAAACAAGTAAATAATGCGCCGAAGTTTTTTCGGCGCAACCGAGTTTTCTGTACATCGTATAATCAAGACCACCGAAAATAGATCTATCCTTCGGTAGTCTCGGTATTATGCTGTATGAGCCTCGGCCCATAAATCTTTAACCACGGCTCGGTGGTGGCATGACCAATATCTTTGCCAGACGCACGATTATGGCTAACTTTAATCTTAAATAAAATCAAATCTACTGGGGCTAGAGGGCTGCAATTTGGTATGTACCATGATTGGAGGGTGGATGATCAACATACCCCCTAGCCCCAGTAGCTTTTGAGATCTGAGGGCAGACAGAAAAAGTGCGGGCAGAAAAAAGTGCGGACGGACAGACAAAGCCGCCATAATAGTTTTCTTTTCAGAAAGCTAAAAATGTAGAAAAACTGGTGTGGGACTCGATTATTGTCGGTTGCAGGGATGAATGTGTACACGCTTTTGTCTGTTGTTATATCCACAGACAGTTGTCAATGCTATCTGAAACAGGTGGGAAAAATTTAGAAAAACAGGTGTGGGCCAGTGTTATATAGGTTGTAGGGACGAATGAGTACATGTGTTTGTCTACGTGGTCGAAATAATGAAAAACAGCTGACTAAAGTTTGTGTGATAAGCAAAGACATAGGAATGTCGAGAGAAATAAAACTAGAAGGGAGAGTAATGAATACTATTATGGGTTAGGAAATTCTGAATTTCATTGACGCATATGGTTAGTTATTGACATATATCATGAATGAAGGAGAGGTTTGATAAGCTGCTGAAAGAAACGAATGAAATGCAGATAAAACTTGATTACAGGCAAAGTTTGGACTGTACGAATCGTGATTTTTGGATATGAGAGACCATTGTTAAAAAGAATATGAATTCTCTGTGGAAAAATGTATCTAAAGTTTATGTTTACATTATTGTATTTATTTATAAGAATAAGTCTGTAAAGTGGGTAGTCTCTCTCTCTCTCTCTCTCTCTCTCTCTCTCTCTATCTCTCTATATATATATATATATATATATATATATATATATATATATATATATATATATATATATATATATATATATATATTTACATATATACATACATACATATATATATATATATATATATATATATATATATATTCATATAT
>NC_089764.1:27998735-28011235 GCF_040412425.1 Macrobrachium rosenbergii | reverse complement strand
GGTTTTCATCGCCCTTGTTTTGCATGTGTCTTGTTATAAGTGATTGTCAGTGTTTACCTTCAGTGGACATCCTGTACTGCTGCCCTCCAGCATAACTTCTTAACGCAACTCAAATGTCACAAAAGTGGTTTTGGAAACAGGGCATCTAACATCCAGAAGGCTAGAGAGTTCATGCCTTGTATATTGATGATGATTTATGAAATATAGGCTGTCAACCACCGCAGTGGGTCATTTCTGCCACTCATCGTTGAAGACACTGAAAACACGTCGTTTGAGGGGTTGGACAGCAATACAAAGAGATTCAGCAAAATAAATGAGATGCAGTACAGGAATCTAAAGGTGGATCTAGGACGAAACCCCACAGTAGCACCAAGAAGTAACAGTTAGAGGTGATGGACAGCGAGATTGAAGAAAGGAAGCGGGAATGGAGATAAAGAAAAAGGCTAAAAAGTGGATGCAGTTGGGTGCCGGAGGGACGCTGCAAACACCCTTTGGTAATGCCTACAGTGGACCATGACACTCTGCTGATACGCCCTCTGTGTAGATGTATGACGCTACTACAGTTTTGGAAGTCTTCTACACATCAGTTATTCCCTGAGTCAGCAGTTTAAGCTTCCCCATGTTAGGAGAGAGGAACTGCTTGATGTTAGTCTATCTGTTTGCCTAACAACTTGCTTGACTGTCAAATTGGCAGGCAGTTACAAAATTCTGTCAAGGAGCTTTGATTTGCTGGTCTGTCCAAGTGACTGTCAAATCCTCAGTATAATCCATTCTGTTTCCTCATGTTGTTTTAGATAAGTGTCAGTGAGTTTATGCATAAATATCCCTTTTATTCATTTAAAACCACAAGTAAATCCTGTCTTATGGAAACGAACCTCATATATAATATATTTCAAATATGCCCCTCGAACACTGAGAAGGACATCTGTAGATTATCTCAAGGCTCCTCTGCTAGAGAATCCCAAGGCCCGTCCTCAGGCACAATAAAATCACTAATTAGCAATTAGTCGAGAATCCGTGACGCAAGAAGATATCATCTGGTCGTGAAGTGGAGGATGCAGTATTTGCCTGGGAAGTCTAGAGAGGCTTCGTCAGGGAGAAAAAGTGATGGAGTTTGTCGCTGGATTCACTCAGGTCTCTCTTCCACCGTATTTACTCTTTTTTTTTTTACCTCTTAACCGTGTTTTGTTTCTCTGTCAGAATGTTGAAATGTCAGTGAACTCAGCCAGTTTAAAATCATTGACGTCTATGTTTGCTTCCTAGTTCAAAATGAGATTGATCTTTCCTTTATAGGTCTTCATCCTTTCGCAATAATAAACCTTGATTTGATTTAGTTCAAATGACAGGTTATTGAAATAACTGAATTAGAAAACTTTTCCCGGAGTTCAACGAATAATATGTTGATGATAATTTCAAAATGGGTTCCCCTTTGATTACTGATCAACATTTTTTAATCAATAACAACACAGACATTTAGTTATACTTTCAGTATATCTAATATCCATTCTGAAACACAAAAATTATGTGATTCTTTTTCCCCATACATTTTGAAATAGCACTAGCTTACACATGCCTGGTAACCAGGCATGTACTCATGCATTCGTAAATGCTTTTAGTAGTTGTATAACCATACCATACACTTATTCAATATGCCACTAACTGAACATACCTGGTAACCAGGCTTGTATTCGTGCGTTCGTGAATGTTATTCATTAGCTGTATAATCAACCACTTATTCAAAATAACACTAACCTGGCCTTGCCTGGCAACCAGACACACGTATTCGTGTATTCGTAAATGTTATTTGATAGCTGCATAATCATACATTTATTCAAAATAACACAAACCTGGACATGCTTGGTAACCAGACACGTCTTCGTGTATTCGTGAATGTTATTTGATAGCTGCATAATCATACATTTATTCATCTTTCGTTCGTGAATCTCTCTCTCTCTCTCTCTCTCTCTCTCTCTCTCTCTCTCTCTCTCTCTCTCTCACTCTTTCGTCACCAGCGAAATCGGTTTTTCGTCACCAGCGAAATCGGTTTATTCATCTTTCGTTCTCTGAATCTCTCTCTCTCTCTTCCTCTCTCACATCACTTTCGTCACCAGCGAAATCGGTTTCCTCCTCCAGCAGGGAACATAATCCACGTCTTGATTCTGTGCACAGCATCCTGTCAACCATATCAGGATTACCAAAGAGCAGAGAGAATCCAGGTGACACTTTCGAGAGAAACTCTGAAATTCAAGAACTTCCATATATTCGGTTCCTCTCCATTTTGATGCTTTTATAAACATGTCTGGAAGCTTCGCATGTATGTGGGAGGTTCATTAAGATGCACAGATTTTGAAAATAATTAGAGTAGACGTTTGACGTTTGTAAAGTGCCGAGAATACTAGAAGACTATCAGCTTTTCATTACTTTTCTGAGAGAATAATAATAAAGCAGTTATTCTTCTGCTCATTTTTAGTTTTCTGTAAAAGAAAACTATTGTGCCGGCTTCATCTGTCCGTCAGCGCTTTTCCTGACCGCCCTCAGATCTTAAAAACTACTGAGGCTAGAGGGCTGCAAATTGATGCGTTGATCATCCACTCACCAATCATCAAACATACCAAACTGCAAGCCCTCTAGCCTCAGTCGTTTTTATTTTATTTATGGTTAAAGTTAGCCATAATCGTACTTCTGGCACAGCCGTAAGTACCAGCAACACAGGCCACCACCGACCGTGGATGAGTTTCATGGGCCGCGGCTAAGAATTTCATGAGTCGTGACTGAGGCCACCACCGGACCGTGGTTGAGTTTCATGGGCCGAGGTTGTACAGAAAACTCGACTGCGCAGAAGAAACAGGCGCATTTTTAACTTGTTAACTCATATGAAGATTTACATATTACGGTACTTGATCCTTTCCCTGCTTTGTAACGTGAAATAATATGATCATACTTCTAAAAATATTTAGAGTGCTTAGGCTACCCCTTAATTCTACTGCTCACTTTTTCTAAATTCCTAGCCCAGTCTTCTGATTCCATCGTAGACTAAAAACAGTTCAGTCAGTCTGAAGTCTTTTTTGATTATTTAATTGTTGGTTAGATGGGAAAATTTTTTATTAACATTTCTTTACCGTGGTTTTGTTTTTTTACCAACAATCGTCACATACGTGTGATTTAACTTCTTGATTTTTTGGAGTGGAGGGAAAGAGATCTTTGACCAAATTTACGTAACACCACCACAATTTCTTTCTGTGACTCAGAAGAACTTTAAGATCTTTAATTATGTTCACTACATTCCCTGAACTGGAACTCTCTAGCTCAATTTCCTTCGCTTTAGAGCACAATAATGTCCATGTACTACTTTTTTTCCTCGAAGTGATATAAGTGTAGGTTCTGGAACCCAATTAGAATTCTTAAGACTATGGAGAGTCTTGTAAGGTGAAATCTCCCCACTCTTGTTGGTTGACCTTATATAACCTAACTCACATGATGGTTATATATATATATATATATATATATATATATATATATATATATATATATATATATATATATATATATATATATATATATATAAAACAAGGGTCCTTGGCTGAAGAGGACCGTTGTGCAAACGGTTGAAAGCTCCCACTGATTTTTAACCACCTTTTTGTATTTTGAAAAATAAAGTCTCTCATTTACATTATTGTGGCTTTTTACTCATTATTTCCAGTCACGATATAGTGATGCACCATAGATAATATATATATACACACATACATATACAGTACATATATGTATCTACATATATATATATATCTATATATATATATATACACATATATATATGCGTTGGGTCTGTTTTATTGTAAAACTCTTGTTCATAATAATAATAATAATAATAATAATAATAATAATAATAATAATAATAAGATGAATTTAAGCAGGGATTTAACACTGTCAACTAAAGCGTATTCGAGGGAAATTAATTAAAAATTCTTTTATGTTCGGAACTTAATAATGTTTAGATGAATTTTCTTACCTGATTTTAGCTTTTTAACCTTTTATTTCTTGCATGAAAGGTCTGATGCTCTAATATTCGAAGATGTTCTTATGTTACCTTTGTTACCTTATTTTAGGTTATTATCATTTTTATTTTTAATTTTTTTCTCAGATTTTAGGGGGTTTCTAAAATGTTTATCTTTTCTGTCACTTTCCTAAAATCAAAATATATACGAGTATTACTATCTAGAATACTAGTAAAGTAATCTATCTAGAATACTAGTAATGTAAACTTTCTAGAATACTAGTAAAATAATTTATTTGGAATACTAGTAAAATAATTTATCTAGAATACTAGTAAAGTAAACTTTCTAGAATACTAGTTAAATAATCTATCTAGACTACTAGTTAAATCATTTATCTAGAATACTAGTAAAAAATCTATCTAGGATAATAGTAAAATAATCCATCTAGAATGCTAATAAAATACTCTATCTAGTACTAGTAAAGTAATCTATCTACAACACTTGTAAAATTATCTATCTAGAATACTAGTAAAGTAAACTTTCTAGAATACTAGTAAGAAATCTATCTAGAATACTAGTAAAATAGTAATAATTTTATTTTAAAACATTTCATGCAAATATTATTGCGTTCTGGATGTAAAATCTTTTTTGATTAATTACTCACAAAAGCAAAGGAGAGAGAGAGAGAGAGAGAGAGAGAGAGAGAGAGAGAGAGAGAGAGAGAGAGAGAGAGGTGGTTTTAATAATTACGTGAAGCCACCGAAGTGAGCAAGAATTTTCCTAATCAAATCTGGTGAATTTTTAATCCACTGCACTGTAGATTAAATTTTCAGGACAAATATATATAAATATATATATATATATATATATATATATATATATATATATATATATATATATATATATATAAATAAAGTTTTTGGTCAACGTTAATATACTTAATGGATTCTGATAGGAAATCAACTCAAAACTATTTGCATTA
The DNA here is from genome assembly GCF_040412425.1 of Macrobrachium rosenbergii. NCBI lineage: Eukaryota > Metazoa > Arthropoda > Malacostraca > Decapoda > Palaemonidae > Macrobrachium > Macrobrachium rosenbergii. Next base: position 28,006,258 of record NC_089764.1, on the reverse strand, counting down.
GTAATTTTTTTAACTATGATTTGTCAGTTAAGGCTGGTGTATTATTATTATTATTATTATTACTATTATTATTATTATTATTATTATTATTATTATTATTATTATTATTATTATTATTGGACATGTGGAACCGGAACAGAGCCATTGACTCAAAATTCCAGCTTCCAACGAATATGGTGTTCATCGGAAAGAGGAACTAGAAGGTAATAGGAAATACAGAAAGAAGAGATCAGTTATTAGAAGAGCAAAAAATAAATGAAGAAATTAGTAAATAAACAGATAAAAATTAACCTAAATTATTCAAACACCAGGAGAATATATTATAAAGCTCAATCCACTGTTCACTGAAAATCCACCGTATTTCTAATATTGTGTATTTTTGTCAAAGGTTACCAGCATTGATACAAATAAAAAGAACTCTTTATTAATGTTTTATTGTTAAGGTGAAACCTCGATTGAAAAAGAAAGTTATCAACTTTGCTTAAAAAAAAAGAAAGTCCATTCAGGTACAAAGTGAGAACGAAATGTCTCTTTTATTTTCAAAAATATTCTTCCAGTAAGGTAAACTTTTAGTATTTCTTATTTACAAAAACATTCTCCCAGTAAGTTAAATTTTTAATACTTTTTATTTCCAAATACTTCCTTCCATTAATATCAATTTTTAGTATTTTTTATATACAAAAACATTCTTTCAGAAAGATAACTTTTTAGTATTTTTTATTTACAAAATCATTCTTCCAGTAAGATAACTTTCTAGTACTTTTATTTACAAAAACTTTCTTGCAGTAAGATAACTTTTTAGTATTTTTTATCAACAAAACATTCTTCCAGTAAGACAGCTTTTTGGTATTTTCTATTTACAAAAACATTCATCCAGTACGATAACTTTCTAGTATTTTTTATTTACAAAAACATTCTTCCAGTACGATAACTTTCTAGTACTTTTTATCTACAAAAACATTCTTCCAGTAAGATGTTTTTTAGTATCTACAGAAACCGTCTTCCAGAAAGATAACTTTTTAGTATCTACAAAAACATTCTTCCCGTAAGATAACTTTCTGGTACTTTTTATCTACAAAAACATTCTTGCAGTAAGATGTTTTTTAGTATCTACAGAAACCGTCTTCCAGAAAGATAACTTTTTAGTATCTACAAAAACGTTTTTCCCGTAAGATAACTTTCTGGTACTTTTTATCTACAAAAACGTTCTTCCAGTAAGATGTTTTTTAGTATCTACTGAAACATTCTTCCAGAAAGATAACATTTTAGTATTTACAAAAACATTCTTCCCTTAAGATAACTTTCTAGTACTTTTTATCTACAAAAACATTCTTCCCGTAAGACAACTTTCTAGTAATTCTTATCTACAAAAACATTCTTTCAGTAAGACAACTTTCTAGTAATTTCTATGTACAAAAACATTCTTCCAGTAAGACAACTTTCTAGTAATTCTTATCTACAAAAACATTCTTCCAGTAAGACAACTTTCTAGTAATTCTTATCTACAAAAACATTCTTCCAGTAAGACAACTTTCTAGTAATTCTTATCTACAAAAACATTCTTCCAGTAAGACAACTTTCTAGTAATTCTTATTTACAAAAACATCCTTCCAGTAAGAATACTGGGCTCCCTAAACTAAGGGCTATAGATACCTGTATTGGGTAAATGCGCATGATTAGAGCACGTCGCCGTCTTTAGTGACTTTTCAACATCTGAACACATCATGGCATTAGCCACAGTCTGTCTCCCTGTGATCAGGCGTAATTGAATCATTTCACGTCGCCTCAGGGGTCTGGATTATGCTTTTGATGCCTTGTGATAACGGAGTCGTTTAGGATCTTAGCTGGAGTGACAGTATCTGGTAAATGGCTCTGCAAATGGTCGCCATTGCTTCTGGCATGTCATTAAAGGATGACGACAAAAATTAAAAGCACGAGCGCATGCGCGGGGGCATACACACACACACACACACACACGCATATATATATGCATGTATTATGTGCGTGTGTGTCTTGGTGCAACATACATATAAGTATATAAATGTATATATATGTATGTATGTATGTGTGTGTATGGAACGTACCATCAAAAATGATGAACAACAGTATGATGTAAGGTAATAATAATGATAATAATAATCATTTTACCTCACATCCGCGTAAGGAATGATCGTGTGCTGATCAGACACTTGTTTTTTTATTCTTAAGAATTGTCCATGATGATACGTAGACATTATTTGATGGCCCTGAAAAATCCTTTGTGTATTTCATTATTATTATTATTATTATTATTATTATTATTATTATTATTATTATTATTATTATTATTATTCAAATCTTCTTCACAATCCCGTGAATATGTTTATAAAATACAAAATCCACATTTATGTAAAGTAATGTATTTACAAATGATAAAATAAATTCCAGGAGCTTTGATGCTAGAAATGACAGTCTTGGTTATGAGGACTTAAATGGTAAACAAGACGCATTCTTTACAAAAATGATGATCATTTTTTAATTCCCTCGTTCTCGATACAAGCCAACCGTAAGATCTCCTCAGGTGACGGCCTCCACGGTTGTTCAGCCTCCTCTCTTCTCAAACCAGCATAGGCGCCTGCAAAGTCAGCTGTTTGTAACTCCGTTACCTGGGCAGGGCAGGGGTTTATGGTATGTATGATTTCTATAATTAAAATTTTGATATAAGTAGAACAAATAAGTCTGTTGATAAAGCTATCTTCTGTTGTAAACGACTTATTACCTTCCATCAAAAATGTTGATGCCCCTCGACTAATCTTCTCTCATTGAACATTATGGTTCTTGTAAAGCAATTTAGACCCTTCCCAGTTGATTCTGTGGTCGCATTCCCAGCTATGTCTGACTAATAATTATTGTTGGACATTGATTGATTAATGATTTCATTAATGCGAATTTGCATACTCTACCAGATTCCCCGTAATAATTAATGAATTCTGAGTATTTCCATGTAAAACCCCTATGGTTTCTATCTTCATTTCTTCTTCGGTTTTGTTGAAGAACAGTCTTTTAACTTATTTGAATACTAAGTTTACAGAAATTGACCAGAATATTTACTGATCCTCAACAAAAAGGTTTAATTTACTGTCTTTGGAAAGGCTAATTCAGAGAATTGCATCATTTTTATTCTCTTTACGTGGACAGCCAACAAGTTGCTTAATATTATCATGAATTTTGTAATTAGTTTAGATAATGTCTGTCTTATATGTTGACAGACATTTACGAAAATGCTCCCAGCTCTATTACAAAATTTGAAATATTACTTTTTACTTGTTGGCTAAGAAGAATAAAATATACAATCCACGTCCACGTAAAGAGATGAAAAAATTTTTCAAGGATCATCAAAGTAGGTTTCTATCACACAAACCCTCATTAGTCAATATTCTGTTCGACAATGTAAACTAGTGAACACAATTAAAAAAAGATTATCACAAAGATAGACAGGTATTCGGGGGGGTTATGAAATATCTTCGGGGGTTGTAATCTTATTATTATTATTATTATCGCATTATGAACATCAAAGGGCATATCAATCAATGTCCACACAATAACCTTGAGGAAGGGTCTAAATTTTTCATAATGTCAATGAGAGAAGATTTTGAGGGGCCGTCATCAACATGGGGGAACATAAGTTTTAACAGAAGATAGCTTTATCAACAGTCCTAATTTATATCAAAATGACAAGTCACCCTGATACTGCCGCCATCTCTGCCTCTCCCGCCCAGGTAACGGATTACAAACAGCTGACCGGTGCAGGCGCCTATGCTGGTTTGAGAAGAGAGGAGGCTGTAAACAACCGTGGAGGCCGTCACCTGAGGAGATCTTGTTTGGAGATCGAGAACGAGGGAATTACCTAATGATCATCATTTTTTGTAAAGAATGCGTCTTGTTTACCTTCTTTTAAAGTTTGTTTTTAAGTCCTCATAACCAAGACTGTCATTTATTGAAGAAGGAGCTGAGCAGGTTTTTATCATTTGTAAACAGTTTTATTATAAATGTGGATTTTGTATATTATTATTATTATTATTATTAAGGAAGACCTTGAGGCTTTCCTACATAAGGCAGGAAGGACAGACATTTCCACATTACCTCTTTCCCTTTCTACCTGCATTATCATTGCATTTTGCGCAATATCCTACGTTCGAGTTCTGACAAGTGTTGTTTTTTTTTTTTACAGTTTCCCACGAACATGTAACCCACTTTACATGCAGATAGTATGCGCGGCCATGTCAAAGGAATTGCTGGAGCCTAAAATATTTAAGGAGGTTCAACTTGTTTTCACTTTCTTGTACTTTTCAAAAGCTTCCTACACACACACACGCACAGAACTCGTGCTTTCTGCTTGAATTGCTCGTTTATAACCATTCCGTTCCTCTGTTAAAAGTACTCTCTCTCTCTCTCTCTCTCTCTCTCTCTCTCTCTCTCTCTCTCTCTCTCTCTCTCTCTCTCTCTCCAAGTGTGCCATGTAGTCTCTGTGCCATATATTTCTTAGCAGGGAAATTGTCATAATTAAAATACTTTACATAGTCGATATATTATGAAGCATATGTCGGCATAAGCGCTTGATTTAACTTTATTCTTCTCTCTCTCTCTCTCTCTCTCTCTCTCTCTCTCTCTCTCTCTCTCTCTCTCTCTCTCTCTGCTGTAGCTTCATTGAGTAAGTCGATAATGAAATCACTTTTCCTAATACTGCTAACAAGTACCCCATAAAATCTCTGTCACGATAACAATTTGTTGTACCTGAATACAACAGTAACTCAGTTACCATAGGAAGATTATACACCAAGAGCTACTGTATTCCAGAACCCTTCCTGCGTTATTTTTTAATCTCGATTAGACTGTGAATAAACAAAATGGGGCATAAGAAAATATCAACATTTTTTCTCCTTTATTTGAGCGGTGCCTACAATAAAAGGCTGTGCCATTGTTTGCTAATGGAATGTAAATGTTTACAGCATAGGAGCGATACAACATTCAGATCTTTTTCCTAGAATTCTGACAGTCTTTCTTGAAAGGGTTTGAAACACTTTGTGTTTAATGCAGACAAGCACATACGGTTTGCAGAGTGACTCTAGCGAAGGGGATTTCAGATACTGCATTTCATATGTGTTATGCCTTCTTAGCCTCGTAAATTATGAAGTAAATGATATTACAGAACTCTTAAGGCAAGCAAGCACATAGGATTTGTAGAGTGATTCTGGCGAAAGGGATCACAGAAGCTGTACATGATATAGGACTATGTAATGTGTAATATATGTTATGCTTTCTAAGCTTCGTAAATTTTGAAAAGAATGGTATTGAAAAACTGGTCGTGAATTCTACTGCATTTCAGTTCTTATATAAATGATTATATTACATTGGTAATAGAAATTTCATAGCTAAATTGTTTCCTTTCTCACAGATTTTACTTATTTCATTCCTAAACTGTTTCATCTTTCACAGATTTTATTCATTTTCTTTTTATTTTAAATAATAAAGAAGCAATATCACTTCTAACAATCTGACCAACGATAATATCAAAACAACATTAAATTTAACGTAGAGAAATAAAAGGATTCGAATTCTGGACAGAGAGAGAGAGAGAGAGAGAGAGAGAGAGAGAGAGAGAGAGAGAGAGAGAGAGAGAGAGAGAGTCATATTAACGTCTTCAGAAAACCTCTGACTGAGACGATATTTTCACTTGAATGTCACTCAATCTCTCTTCCTCAGCAGAGGCCAGATAATAATGAATCCTTCCCATAATAAAAAAGGAAGTCTATCAAAGACAGTCAAAGGAAGTTGAAGGAATCCAAGAATCAGGAAGTTATTTCTATGGAAGTAAAGAGAGTAAGTAGAGAACTGTCTGTAATGAATTAGATTGATCATTCATTTTGTCCCAGGAACATAATAATAATAATAATAATAATAATAATAATAATAATAATAATAATAATAATAATAATAATAATAATATATATATATACATATGTGTGTGTGTGTGTGTTTGTGTGTAAGTTCATGTATATATATATATATATATATATATATATATATATATATATATATATATATAGAGAGAGAGAGAGAGAGAGAGAGAGAGAGAGAGAGAGAGAGAGAGAGAGAGAGAGAGAGAGAGAGAGCTCCATCTCTCTACCAGGCTTTTATTGTGTATTATAACCGTGCTCCTGATTCCTGACAGAATATATTTCATACTTTCCCTCCTTGAAAACACTGTATGCATGCATGCATATATGTACGTATGATTGACACGTACGAAATTCACAGAATGACTTAATTGGGTTCAACTATATTGTACTTTATCTCGTCAAAAGTATATTTGAAGTATCGACATCAAATGCTCCTCCCCACTCTGTAACAACGAATCTTGTATCATATGATTTTGAAATCACAGGTGTTATCAACATTCGTATATGTCCAGGTCCTCGTTAATTGGAACATCAGAGACCAGTATTCCAGTACAGTGGATAGTTTTCGATACCTTTCATTTAGGGATTCAGCTTAAAGAAGCAGATTGGAGGGGAAATATACTAAAATCTATGAAAATATCAATTTGATTGACAGATCCCTGTGTTTCATCTTTCAGGAATAACTGAATTACAATAATTTCATTTCCTATTTTTTAACCCAACGAAGGAGCACTCAGGAAATGAATCTGAATTCTACCTAATCACAGATATCGTCATGGGTTTCATAATTATTTGTTGTCAGTGACAAACAAATTTAAAGCCAGATATTCGTGAAAAAATGAGAGGAAACTCATTTGTAGACGAAGCAAAAATAATTGTAAGCTTATTATAATGCATAATGATGTCTTGTTGTTTAACGAACAAATGAGACAGATATATTTGTCAATGTCGAAATGAAATTCAGTTGAGGGTTTAACAATAACTGGAAAACATAATATAATGCATAAAGGTATCATTTTTTAACAGGCAGATGATGAAAATGATGTCATTGACACAACCAAAAGAACTGAATAACATTCTTTATAATAATAATAATAATAATAATAATAATAATCAAAACGTTCTATCCTGCTTGCAAACGAACGTGCAGACACGGTAAAAGCCCTCACACCATCGTGCAAAGAACCGCAGTGAGTTCTGAACCAGCTTCTTGAAAGTGGGGGCTGTCACAGCCCTCAGGAAAACAAATCCTCTTATTCACCGGGTCACGAAATCTTCCTCCATAACACCGGGCGAGTTTTGTGGTAGGTTCAAGATGAAAGTCCTTCGTATTCATCAGCGGCGTTTCTTCGTGGGTCCTTTTCCTTTGCGTACGCGAGTGAGTGTAAGGCGTGGAATTCAGCTTCCTAGTTTTTTTTTTTTTTTATTTTAGGAACATTTAAAAGAGTTTGGTGTCTTCTTATGAGCGATGGGCGTTTGAGGAAACTATTTCAACATTTTTTTCTGCCGTCTTTCATTTGATTGACAAACGAATTGGGATGTAGAATTTAGGCCGAAGGCCCAACGCTGGGACTTATTGATGAC
>NC_089764.1:27888735-27993735 GCF_040412425.1 Macrobrachium rosenbergii | reverse complement strand
ATTTTTGGTTTATTTTTGTCTCATGAATACCGGTGTACTTCGCAGTATTTCAAATTCAGATTACAGAACCGACGAAAATCATTGTCTGGTAGTTCTGTATTTTAAAATCACAGATTTGCATTTTTTAGAACCTGAAGAAAAGCCTCATTGTTCTGGTAGTTCCCTTTGGACTTTTCAGCGTCCCTTTGGACCCTAGCTGCAGCCCCTTTCATTTCTTTTACTATACCTCCTTTAATATTCTCTTTCTTCCATCTGACTTTCCACCCTCTCCTAACAACTGATTCATAGTGCAACTGCGAGGTTTTCCTCCTGTTACACCTTTCAAACCTTTTACTGTCAATTTCCGTCTCAGCGCTGAATGACCTCAGAGGTCCCAGTGCTTGGCCTTTGGCCTAAATTCTATATTCAATTCAATTCGGTTTCAGAAACGCCGAGTATTTCGCTGAAACCTCCGGTAACTCATTAACGCTTCGCTCCCAACGCGAGACCTGAGACGTATATCACTGGCTCAAGTGGGAGTTTCCCATTAAATGTTACAGAGCCAAGACTGAATGGACTTCTGGTGCTTGCGATCGAAGGCAAAGTTTTGCCCTAAAGTTCTAATAGGATTCCCGAGAAGTTGGGGTGACAGATTTGCCGATTCATTCCCGGGAATTCGAGGCCACGTCAATCATCCTCCGGTGGGAACACGTTCATTTGGGCAAGTCCTTGAAATTTATACCTCATGGTCGACCGGGAGGAATTGTTTGTGACGTAGGAGATCGAGCAGATTATATGAAGGGATGAGAAGATGTGAGAAGGTGAGGTGGCATTAGACGAGTGTCGTCCTCATATTCTGCTGTAATTTATATTCCTCAATTCTTGCATTGTCAAACTAATGGTATCCTTTCATACTTCAGTGAACGCAATGACTTAAATAGCGGACTGAGGTTCCTCGTTTACCGTAACATGCGCAGTCTAATGGATTATCTTAAATAGTATAACCTTTTTCTATCTGCGTTGTCACGCTTTAGTTTTATATTGATGTGATTAAACCAAGTAATCTTAAATAATTCATCCATATGTCATCAAAGACCATTAAATTTGTCAGAATTCTTGTCATTATTTGTCCTCAAAGTTTTATAATTATTCCCCCGATTCTGTTTTCCATCTTTTGAATTTTCGTTCCTATGTACTCTGTTTTTCAGAGGAAGTATGTGGAATAATCATAAACTTCGATAATATATAGTATTTATATGTATATGCAACACACTCACACACACACAAACACACACACACACACACACACATACATATTTAACTTCCTTGTGTTAGGTATTTATTTCACTTGCATTGAAGACTTCACTTTTCCAGAAATTTTCTTTGGTCCCAAATTTATATTCTGTTCGTATGACTCAACTGCAAGAACAATTTTCTTTACCCCATAATAGCAGAGAAAAATTCGATACGGGTTATTAACGTTCATGCTAGAGGCTCATTAACCTTCAAGCATTAGAGCAGAAGCAGGCATGTTAAGTGGATCATATTTGTTTATTCTGTGTGAATGTTTTTTTTTATTTTTGTTTTTCAAATTTCCGTTTTATTCCTTAGGTTTTTATTTTTGGGGGGTGATTGAATACAAATACCATTTCACGTTCAATTTTAGTTTTAGAACACCTGAATAGATTTTTCTTTCGTCACTGAAAGAGGCTGCAAAGAAAAGCAGCCTACGATCACAATTCCCAAAAGAACCGAGGAATCTTATCCTCGATGTCACAATGCATTACGAAAGAGCAAAAATAAAAAGAGATGTTTGAGAATGAAGCTGCATATGCAAATGTCTTTATCTGCCCTCCGATTGCAGAGCCGTCTTAGCAAGAGGCGATAAGAACATTTCCCGCGAAGGTAAAAAAAAACACAAAAAAAAAAATTGTTCTGATAAAAAAGAATTTCTGATACTTGGGAGGGTATTTGCTCTGAGCCTCTGCAATAAATGGATCAGTGCAAAGGTTGAAGTTTTAGTTCAGTTTTTCCTCTTCTTTCCTTTTCAACATGAAAACTGGGTCACTTTAAAATCAAAATATGTTGTATTATTTGCCTCTCATTATTTTTGTTTGAAGTGATGTGATGAAAATGTTTCACTTATGTTTGGTATAAATTCGTAAGGAAAATGCATCCGTAGAGAGAGAGAGAGAGAGAACGATAGTGAATGTTATGAAATATAAAACTGTGGACAAGATATTCCACAGTAATAAGATATGAACGAAAATTTCATAAACTAAGTTTGAAAAATAATTCAAACAACACTGTCATATTTTTTTTGGTAAAGCTCAGTATGAAATATTATTTTTCATTCTATGAAAACATTAAAATATATTCAAAACATGAAGGACGATATATATTTTCTGATTTACTATCCTAGCATGAAAACAGAAAAATTTTCAATAATACAAAAGAATTTATGATATATATGAAATATGAAAACAAAATATTGAATGCTTTTCATGGGGATACATTGGAGCAGGAAACAAAATGAAATCAGTGTACAGATATTCCTGTTTAATTCTGTTACTACACTATATATATATATATATATATATATATATATATATATATATATATATATATATATATATATATACATATATATATATATATATATATATATATATATATATATATATATATATATATATATATATATATGTGTGTGTTAAATTGTCTATTATCAACATTACTTATTAGAACATCAAATTCCAAAGTGCTGAAGTCTGTAAAGAAACTTATCAATATGGCTCTTGTAACTTTGGGTTGCAATTAATTTTTCTCATTAATGCATAAATAAAGTCATCGTTTTACCTTTTTCATAGGAAATTAAAAAGTGGAAAAATAATGAAAATCTGCAACTGTAATCTAGCAACTTATCCACATTGCAGCGGAGGATATACTTAATATACATAATTAGAAAAAAGGCTTTTCTAATCAACAAGCGCCGCAACATTTACAAAATTAGTTTAATAGATGCATCATATATCTAGAGAGACGAGGCTCGAGATGAATCTGAGAAAATTAGACATGATTAAGCCAAAGTATGCACAAAGGAATTGAAAACGGATAGAAGAAGTTCAATTTATCAAATATTTCAAGATAATATTCAATACAAGTTCCTCAGAATTGGAATTTCATGGAAGGCTAAAAAAAGGAAAACTCCCCGTAGTGGGGTAGCGCATCAGTGCAGCTCATGCGGTGCACTGTTGGCATTGCTTAAGGTTCTTTGCAGCGTCCCTTCGGCCCCTAGCTACAACCCCTTTCATTTCTTTTACTGTACCTCCATTCATATTCTCTTTCTTCCGTCTTTCTTTTCATCCTCTCCTGACAATTGTTTCATAGTGCAACTGTGAGGTTTTCTTCCTGTTACACCTGTCAAACCTCCTTTACTTTCAATTTTCCTTTCAGCGCCGAATGACCTCATAGGTCCCAGAGCTTGGCCTTTGGCCTAAATCTTAAATCGAATAGACTAAAATTGCAACTGGAAGTAAGATAATACATTCGTCTGGTACGAAGGCGCTTTGGGACTAGTCGCTAGCGTTAAGATGTGGACAAAATCACTCGGGTATCCGATGTTGACAGTGCTGTTTGACGCCCGAGTGTTTCGTGTGTGTGGCCAAGGAGTTTGAGAGAAATTCTTTCAAAAACTGAAGACAAATAACTTGTGCTAAGGATACTGAAGATGGGGAAAAGGAAAAAGGATTTTATCTTACGAAGGTAAAGGCAGAATTGCGCCGTAAGGAAATTGACGACAAAATCATAAATACAATTCTGTCAATATATCTCTAAAAACGATGAACCTCAGTACCTTTAAGGTACGAATTTTCTGAAAGTTTGCGTTTCTATAACGAGGATGCAGCCAAACTCACACTCCACTGCTTAAATTTACTTTCGTTTGGAATCGGAACGCCTGGAGGAAGTTTGAAACTTGAAATGGACCGAGTGCACTCCCAAGAGGACTCAGATTGCCATTCTTGGCGAATGTGAGTTTTGTCTCTTGAACTTCCGATTTCTCTGTTAGTTTTTTATTTTTTTTATTTTTGAGCTCTTAACTTAATCGCTTTTTCATCGACACTATCGTATTTGTTTTATAAATCTGATAGCGGTATTTCTCGAATATTTGTTGCATTAAATATTATAAAGGTTTTTCTTATATTTCTTACGAATTCTGTTTGCAATACATGTTTGAAATTCTATTTCATACATTCTTATCCATATTGAACAATTTTATTCCACTGATTTTATTTTAATAAAAAAAAATCAACAAAATGGTTTATTTTAATTAAAAAAAGTCAACAAAATGCTTTAGAGTAGCATGGTTTGAGATCAATCAAGATATAAGATATATATCATATATATATATATATATATATATATATATATATTTATATATATATATATATATATATATATATATATATATATATATAATATATATATATATATATATATTATATATATATATATATATATATACATTTATATATTAATAATATATACATATATAATATACACATACATATATGGTCATGTTTTTACTAAATTGTTAAAGCATCACCTTCAAACTTCACGCACGTAAGTAGGCATCTGATAAATCTGTGAATACATTTTGAAGAAAATCTGATTTTTCTTTCTTTTTCTGGGGTAAAAATGCTAGGCCAGGTTTATCAGCTTTATCAAATCGTCAGCGAACTATTATGGAAGCATTAAAAGATTAATGTGCTTTATACGTTGTTCATTTACCCCCCAATTTCCATTTCAATTTCGCTTTTTTGTATTCATTTCACATATTTTTTTTATGGCTACGTCAATATAGCGAAGAACTAGTCATATTCAATCTATTTTAAAATCTCGATTTTTGGGGGGTTGGGTGGGTGGGGGCATGAATAGAAAACAAATTTTATTTATGCCCCGTTCAATGTCTTTAGATTTAATTTTAAAAATTGTATAATAAATCTTCCTTGCAAAACTAGATAGCCTTTTTTACCTGAATAGAGAATAAATATTATTTATGAGCCATTTAATGCTTTTAAATATAATAAGAAATTTTACATAATTATTCTCCATTACAGGAATATGTTGCCCTTTTTTAACAAGAATAGAGACCAAAGATTATTTATATAAAAGTTTTATATAATTATTCGCTTTTACAGGAATATATTGCCTTTTTTACAAGAATAGAGACCAAACATTATTTGTGAGCCGTTCACTGCCTTTAAATGTAGTAGAAGTATTATATAATTACTCTCCATTACAAGACTCAATTACCTTTTCTCTTTTACAAGAACAGAGAACAAATATTGTTTATGACCCGTCTAATGCTTTTAAATACAACAGAAAAATTACATAACCATTCCACATTACAAGACTCTATTATTTTATTTTGAATCAATAAAGAAAAAATATCATTTATAAGACCTTTACGGCTTTTAAATACGATGGAAAATATTCCAAACTACTGCAGATTCCTTTGTTTTGCGGGACGATTCCAAATTCACAGGCCTCGCCAATACAAGACTGGCCAGAGAGAAACACAGTCTCCCCCTAAATCATATGAATTACCAAGTGAGAGAACAAGTTTGACTTGTATTTACGTGACGGTATTCGCCCTTGCTTTTAGTCTCAGAGAGCAGTACACAGTAAGTTGTTCCTCGCTTTGTGGATGGGTTTTGTCTAAATAACTTCCTGCCTAACAGGGGTCTTAATTTATAGTTTACAGGGAACTCGACTCAGGTCGTGATTGTTCAGTTTATACAAGGTCTATTTTTCCGTTTTTGCATTTTTCGTATTTTCTGTAATGACTGGGTGTTGTATTTTTATATATATATAACTATCTTATAGTAATGACTAGATAGATAGATAGATATGATAGATATAGATAGATATATACATATAAATAAATATATATATATATATATATATATATATATATATATATATATATATATATATATATATATATATAATATACTGTATATATATATTATCTATATATATATATGAAGGGTTTGTACTTTATTATTTATAAAGCCACAAAAATATTTGAACATCGTATCACTTTACCAAAGGAATAACCCACACACAAATTATATAGGTCCAGATAGCATATTGTAGGCTTTGCTTTAACATAGAAACTAAAAATGTATCTTATTACACACACAAACACAAGTGCACAAATATATATATATATATATATATATATATATATATATATATATATATATATATATATATATATATATATATATATATATATATATATATATATATATATATATATATATATCTCATACCTAAATATCTTTCACATCTTAATGGCATATGTAACCTAAACTGTAAATTAGTTTGTGACAGAAATAGCAGCGTGACCTCACAGTATGGCCTCTGGATTCAATCAGGGTAAGACAATCATCAACGTGGTTATTTGCGGAACGTGAGACTACGGACAGATCCGCGGGTGAGTGACAGTTGTAAATTTCCAAGAACCTTTTTTAAACTGACATTCCTTCACTTTAGTTTAAAGTCATTGACATTAATATTCCTTCCATTTCTAAAAAAATATTTAATATATATATTTTTTTTTAGTTTCCCATAGGAAAAAGTGGTACTTCTTTTTATCAAAGAGAGAGAGAGATACTTATAGGCAGAGAGAGAGAGAGAGAGAGAGAGAGAGAGAGAGAGAGAGAGAGAGAGAGAGAGAGACAGAGAGACAGAGAGAGAGAGAGAGAGAGAGAGAGAGAGAGAGAGAGAGACAGACAGACAGACAGACAGACAGACAGAGAGACAGACAGAAATGTGATTATTTGTCTTTGTCGGTAGTTGGATAACTGGAATCTAAAATTCCATTAGTTTCATTAGTGTTTTAATATTTGTTAGAAATTTTTTCTTTACTTCCTGCTTTCAAGATTCATGTACAAATTATATTCACCTTAGGATATTCTTGAAAGATTAAACTGAATTTATATTCTCTCTCTCTCTCTCTCTCTCTCTCTCTCTCTCTCTCTCTCTCTCTCTCTCTCTCTCTCTCTCTCTCTCTGTGTGTGTAAGGTCATGGTAACAAGAGCTCAGAATCTATAGTCAGATCAGGTCATGGCCATAAGTTCTCTAGTAAAATGCGTCCCATATTTTTCAGTCATCCAAAAATAATGAGGCAAAAAATTCCAACTTTTTCCTTTGGTAGGTAATATCTCAAAGCCCAGTGCTTCATCTATGAGTGGGCATTAGAATTATAAAAAAATAGTGTTGTATTTTTTATCTATGGAAACACCCCCTTGCTATGTAAAACTTGTAAAACTGTTTTATGTTTTTTTTCTGAAAGGTTTTCTTTCCTTTAGAGAAAAAGATACATGGATAAATAAAGCAAAGACATTTGAAATACCCAGAAGTACATATTTCAGAAAAATATGTACTGAAATCTTGTAACTTATACGTCCCTTTCCACTTTTTCTTAAATAAATAAAAAAAAATATCCATTGCAGCCAAAGGAAAGCAAAAATCAAGTGGAAAATATGACAGAACCCTTACAAAAAAAAAATTATACATTTCAAGAGAAAGAAAGTATTCATTTACACGAGGTCAGAGCTGGGTGTGGTTTTAACATCACAGAGTAATTTGATCACGTCATGTAGGTGCTTTTGTGGAATGGCTAAATAAATCATCAGAGCTCATGAGTTCTTCTGTCATACGGATGTTTATTTCGCCTGACGATTTTTCGTAGTGGAGATGCATGCGTGACTTTGAGCAGTAACTGAGCGAAGCCCCAAAGAAGGATTTTTAAAGTAATAGGAGGCGAATTAGCATTCTACACACTGGACGATGAGAATCAAATTCTCTAACGATGTCATGGAATCCATGAAATTATTTTATTGTTCATGACAGTTGCAGAATGGCGTCAATGAACTTTTACTTCAACCTGGGTATAATGCCACTAATCACGGATATGAATACGAAATTGCAATATATTGCATTCTGCTTGCAACACAGTAATGTTGCAAGCGTTGTATAATTCACATAAGCACCACTTAAAAATTACACGGATTTTAGTCGTAGTCATAGATAAATAATGATTAACGTGTAAAACGTTGCTAATCCTGAACCTGTTTCATTTGATATTCATTCCAGAGACCAGTTTACTTTGTCAGAAAACAAAGGTACACGGGCTTACTTGTAATTCTGATACGGAGCTTTTTTTTTGTCAGCAATATCTATCTACAAGTTTATACATACATACATACATATATGTATGTATGTATTTATAAACTTGTAGATAGATTTGCTGACAAAAAAAGCTCCGTACCAGAAGTGTTTTTTGTCAAAATTACAAGTAAACCCCTGAACCTTGTTTTTTGACAACGTAAACTGGTCTCTGGAAAGAATATCAAATGAAACAGGTTCAGGAATAGCAACCTTTTCCATGTTAATCAATATTTATCTATAACTAAAATCCGTATAATTTTTACGTGATGTTTCTGTGAATTATACAATGCTTCCAACATAACTGTATTGCAAGCAGAACATAATATATATATATATATATATATATATATATATATATATATATATATATATATATATATATATATATATTATACAATTATATGTATACATAATTACATACATATATATATATATATATATATATATATATATATATATATATATATATATATATATATATATATGATGAATGTATACATTCGTGTACGACAATGACTTCCTCCCAGTAATTGCGGTTCATTCTTTCCTTTTTCGAACAGAAAAATCTTCAAAGTTCCGCAACGGGAGCTAATTACCTATATGGCCCGGGGTTATGTTCGAGATTAAGTCTTCCCCTAATTACGTTAAGTCTTTATTTTTTTCTGGTAACTGTTTATTTATCTTTTGCCTCGCCTTTTGAAACGCAAATCAGTTAAGAAATTCACTGAATATTTATTTACGAATTCATTTGTTTCGATCATTTTTTTTATATATATTTTTGTTGAAAAGGAATGTTTTAAAATTACACTAACGCAAGAATGTGGTGGAAATATATTATCACTGACAAGTCAGAAAAATGTTTTTGCATAAGCGTGAATATAAGCATGTCACAACTCCACTCACTACACTTCCCAGGCTCACCTGTAATTGTCCAAAAGCTGAGTGCAGATGTGCACATGTCAGCTTACACACGTACAGACAGATGTGTGTATACATATATATATATATATATATATATATATATATATATATATATATATATATGTATGTATGTATATATATATATAAATATATATATTTATATATATATATATATATATATATATATATATATATATATATATATATATATATATATATATATATATATATATATATACATATTGCAAATAATGTGTTTGTGTATGTATGTACAGTTAATCACGGGTGCATACGTCTTCAGACTCAATTCCAGTTAAACAAATAAGAAAGAACTTTAAAGCAATTTCACACCTATCCGTAGAACTTTCATAATGAAAAAGACAAATAAAATGCAAATGGAATAGCGTGTGATGCAAATTGGTGATACAATTGTAGCCAACTGCATTAACGAATGGCCATTGCTAAAGTTCTAGAAATTATTGATTTTAATGTTTTGTACTTTAAACGTTCCTAATAATGAATCTCTGTGAGACACTTTCCCAAGAGTGAACAGAAGAGAAATGGTATTGCAACAATATATCTTGTCTCTATTTTACTCTTGTTTATTTTTAGTCCCTCAAGGAACCAGTCTTAAAAGTAACACATTTTACTCTCATTTGCGTTCTGTTTATTTGATTCGGATCAGATTCAAAGACAAGATATTGTCCGAATCGTTTAACACGAAATCGAAAAGATTCCCAAGAGCAATGAGACATCTTTTGCCCCTTAAAAATACATAAATAATTACATCATCTTATCATAATTTCCGAGTGAAAACTAGTATAATAAGGAACGAACTTTTGAGAAATTGTTCTTTAAATCCTTTAAGCAAATCCAATTTTCTTCTCATATACGGCTCAGTAAGAGGATTAATAAAGGAAATTCCTCGGAGAGCGTAAGATCTAAAATGCTCTCAGAATGGTCGGCCGTTAAAAAGTTTTGGCATAAAGCCCAAAAAACTAGAAGCCAGGCAGTTTGTGGCATACGGGATGAACAGTTTTTAAAAAAAGTGAAAACGTAATTGTTTTGCAAAGAGCAATTATGTTAGTGTTTGCAGGAATTTTTTTTTTTTTTTTTTTGGCTGAGAGAATCATTTTCCATGGAGACTATGAAGTTAGGGGAAAAAATGAAATTAACATCGAACTGCCTACACACACACACACACACACACACACACACACACACACACACACACACACACACACACACACCGTCCCATTAGCCTATACCTTGCAAATACTCTCGTGCATTCTGGATGTAAAGCCCTTTCTTTTTCTGCGAGATTACAAACTCCTTTGAACCCTCAGGCATCCACCAGTTGGAGAGAAAGAATGGTAGCAGCAGGCCCTGGGCTTTATACCAACACGGGCTCTTGCCTATAAAGCATCCTGCAACAGAATGATAAAGTAGTTTCTTTCGTAGTTTCTCAGAGGTGGCGCGCGTGAAAGTAGTTTTAATGCTATGGGGAAGGTTCTCTGGGGCTCGTCGTTGATTGGTTGGTTCCTCTCCCGCGTAAACCAGGTTGAATAATTGATCAAAAAGGTCGAATGTTCTTTGTCGTAACGTCGATGATCGCCTGACAAGGGCTGTGTCGGGTAAACTGCAGGAGGTCTGATTCCTCAAGACTTCTCGCTCGGAATTTGAAGACAGCGAAATGAAACTAACAAACAGAGAAGCATTGTAGTTACGTATGTTACAGTGAAAATAGTCGACACACTTATTTCTAACAAGCTATGGAAAGAAACTGATGAAAAGCTTTAGATGAACAATCTGGTTTTAAAAGAAGGCTGGAATGCAGCAGCGTCTGGAAATTAAAAATCTCTTTCTAGTGTCTTTTGTTGATCACTGGAAGGCATTTGACAGCTTCCAAAGACCAGTGTCGTGGAGAGTCTTGCGTTATTATGGCTTTCCAGTTGAATATGTAAAACTAATTTAATCTGCAGGAGCCCCGTAGGGCGGTAGTGCCGTCAGTACACCTCACGGGGTGCACTGTAGGCATTACTTAAGGGTCTTTGCAGCGTCCCTTCTGCCCCTAGCTGCAACCTCTTTCATTGCTTTTACTGTACCTCCATTCATATTCTCTTTCTTCCATCTGACTTTCCACCCTCTCTAACAATTTTCATAGTGCAGCTGCGAGGTTTTCCTCCTGCTACACCAGCTGTCAATTTCCCTTTTAGCTCTGAATGACCTCATATGTCCCAGGGCTTGGCTTTAGGCCTAAATTCGATATTCTAGTCTATTCTAATCTGCAGGAGGTCTGGTTCCTCAAGGAGTCTCGTTCGGAATTTGGAGTCGTAATTAAAAACAATAAAGATATTCGATATGCTCACTATCAATCATCATTTTGGGTTAATTATGCAGTTATGACCCAAACTCCACTTCCCTCCTTGCCAAGAAAATATCAACATGATATAAAGTATAATATTTTGGGAAGCGTCTACTTGAAGCACACTACACTACATTTCAAATTATATATCCAAAACCCTTTCATTTGTCTGAATTCTCTCTAAGCCCAGTTAAACATTTTATATAATATATAATATATATATATATATATATATATATATATATATATATATATATATAATATATATAGATAGTTATAAAACTTTCAGATAATTGTAAATTTAAGAAAAATGAATCTAAAAATGTGTCTGAAGCTTTCACATACACTGAAACGTATAAAAGTTGACAATGCAACCCCCACTAAACTGTTCGCCATTAACCGAATTAAAAAGAATTGTCATTTCTCTATTTGCAACAAAAAGAGTCAATAATTAGTGGCTTCACTAACCTCTGTCATTTTACAGGAAATCATAAAATCCCAGTTAGCCATTTTTTATTTTTTCCTGTCGCATATTTGCCAATTTTTTTTTCCCTCCCGTAATGGAATTGCTTTCGATAAACCCCATCAGTAATTGCTTGTCAAATAAGTTAGGATGATATGATTTCCCCCGGAATTTCATTTTAGAACCCCGATGACAAATGACATTCGCTTCCCACCGAATGAAATGGAAAAGTCCGTGTAATGGGCCGATGGGAACATTCGAAAAAATAGAGAGGCTATGCTAAACAGATATGAATGTACTCAGCATGAAATTATAAAAAAAAAAAAAAGTTAAAAAGCTGTAAAAAGCAGCTCATAATTAGGTTTTGCTTTCAAAATGACGTATGTGCATTTGCTGAAATGCTCATTGATTATTGCCTAAATGCTGTGGTTTTAACGCCTGTTTCTTAATATTTACGATTTTCAGAACGTTGTGGATTTTTTAATCATATAAAAAGTGAATAAGAGCTACCCGTTCTAACCTTCTGATTCTTTTCATTCAGTAATATAATAATAATAATAATAATAATAATAATAATAATAATAATAATAATAATAATAATAATAATAATAATAATAATAATTATTATTATTATTATTATTGTTATTATTATTATTATTATTATTATTATTAGGGAGGAGACCTTCTCTAAGCGCAGTGGTATATTGAAAATAATGGCTGTTTCTACGGCATTCAGTTTATATAGTGTTCTCTATTCTAGCATTGCAAATAATGGCTGTTTCTACAGCATTCAATTTATATAGTCTTCTCTATTCTTCTTGTTACCTTCTTTTCATCAGCGTGTAGCTGGTGTACCAAGTTTCCAAAGGACATATAATGTTTTCTTGTTATTTCAGTTTTATTATCTCTGGCGTTTCGAGCGCGGTCTGGCGATTATTTTCCAAGAGTGAATGGATTGACATTTAAGTTACGTGGGTATATATGGCAAGTGGGGCTTTTGGGGGGGCGGGGTATACAGCTGACAGATCGGTTAGCGAGTTGCATTTGGATTGGTCACGGGTTGATGACGAAATCGGTCCCAGAGGCGTTGCGGTCTTCTAGGCCTTATCGGTGTTGGTGGTTGGGGGTGGGTGTTGGCTCGGGTACTTCCTACTGGTGTGGCCGGTATTATAGATCGTCCAGGTGATATGCTTCCGGCATCCTCTCTCTCTCTCTCTCTCTCTCTCTCTCTCTCTCTCTCTGTCGTCGGTGTCTGGCATAGGCTGGTTTCTTAAATGTTTCCTTATGATGGTTGGGGGAAATTCGGGTTCTTTCACCGTGTTGATGCTTGGTTATTTTCCCCAACATATGGAGTGCCTCGAGAAGCCGTAGGCGTCGGCGGTCTGTTGCCTGGTCTATGATTTTAGTGTTTTTTACAAGCGCTTCTCTTTCAAGTCTTTTTTTTGTGTTTTTATACATAATGATTAAAGACAGCCCATTCTTGGAGGTGACAGGAGAGACGCTCGGAGATTTTGGCAGTGGGGATTATTTTATATGAGCGGTGGCATCCTTCCAGCGGTCATGCAAATTCTTAGATGACACCACTTCTCTTTGAAGACGTTTCTGGGGGCGCCAGGATATTTTTAAGCAATAACTGGCTCTCTTTCAAATTTTTATAATAGATCATCAAATTAATCTTATAACCCTCTACAGTATGGGTCATATTTTCATTCATTTTTCTGAGGGCCTTCTCATCATCTACATATTTTTGGTGCATGTAGTTCCTGTAATATAGTTTTATGAACTCACTTTGGTTGTTCTCGGTGTCCGTCATGCTTTCACGGTTCCAGTTATTTATAGAAACTAGGGTTTGTTGTTCTACCATGCAATTGGAGAAATTGTTGCTTATGAGTACTTGTGTTGACCTTCCAGTCTCCTCCGTAGTTTTCCTACCCCGCGTGAAGCGGTTTGTGAGGGCGCGACGGACGAAGGCATCCATCACAGACTTTTTATTTTATTATTATTATTATTATTACCAATTGGTTCTTAGCCACGTAAAATAAGTCTAATCCTTCGGGCCAGCCCTAGGAGAGCTGTTAATCAGCTCAGTGGTCTGGTAAAACTAAGGTATACTTAACTTTAACTCTGCCTCATATGTACTCTCTCTCTTTATATATATATATATATATATATATATATATATATATATATATATATATCATATATATATATATATATAATAATAGAAAAGAGAAAGAGTACATGTTATCAAGTATAAGGAGGTAAACGAACACCAGGAAGAGAGAAATGAATATTGAGGAGACTGGCGGAAGAATGAGGGAATGGAAGGATGATATAAAGATGAGAAAGAGATATATATATATATATATATATATATATATATATATATATATATATATATATATATATATATATATATATATATATATATATATATATATATAAATTTTTATCAGTTGATTTTCGAAGGGCAATTATTGCTCTTCAATAGTGGTAAATTCCTTGACGTAAGAAAGATTTGTCAACACGGCGAAATAGGGCCGAAAATTTATGAAATAACCCTAATCCCCAATATTCCTCTATATATATATATATATATATATATATATATATATATATATATATATATATATATATATAATTTATTTATTTATATATATATATATATATATATATATATATATATATATATGTGCATCTTAATTAAGTGGTTATGACACTTGCCTTGCTAACAGAATAACCGGGTTCGATTCTCGAGGTAATTTAGATACATATCGTTAAAACCCTCTATAAGGAGAAAATTTTTGGAATAAATATGCAATGAATATCCGGACGTAATTTCAGATTCGCCGGCATCCAGTCAGAACTGACTATATTAGCCTATTTAACAATAAAAATTTTATTAAACAAAATCCGTTTCACTGTTGCTAAACTCTTCAATATCTGATTCATACTTAGTCCTTATAAGCAAAGAAAATAATGCTTTCTATATAAAACGGTCATTCGCTAGTTGGGAAACTACTGTTTGGTGGTATTTAAACAAGTGAAGTAATATCTTGGATAACCAATGGGAGCTAAGAACATGACACCTTGGACGACCAATGGGAGCTAATAACCGGCTTTTGGCGGCCAATGGGAGCTAAAGAACCGGCTTTGGGCTGCCAATGGGAGCTAAGAACGGTACTCGAAACTAGATTTATCCAGTTATATTTTCTGAAATTAGAGGTGCTGACGCCATCTATTGACACTTTTTGGCATTTAGTTATTCAAACCAAAACCTATTTTGTTTATAGAAGCGAAGTAAAACAAAATTTTCAGATTCGTAAATGCGAAGACTATAAACAAAAGCAATATTTATCTGTCAAATATCAATGTCTAAATAAGACGTATTAAAAAATGCATTAAAGAATTCTCAAGGAAATACACGACTTGGGTTCTGGCATTACGTAAAATGACCGCGCTCAAGGTGAAAGAACAAGCATAATAGCCAACATAATTAGTAAACCCCACATGATATCATTAACAAATATATGATTATTACAAAGCTACATCACAGAGAAACAAATTCTGTATAAACAGTCCACATTTGAATCGTGATAACAATGTAAGATAGCTTTATTCGCCCAGTCAACCAATTTTAAAGTTTGCAAACGTTGGTAGTCCTGACTACAGGGTTGACAGGGTGCAAACACTGAGATTCTTTTAAGTTTTCTTTTGACGAAATAAATGTAAAAAGCAGAGACAGCATGGTTGGTTTCAGTTCATTTTATGATGTGGTTGATAAAAAGACAAACTTACATATATTTGCACGTTTCATTGTTGAAGTTATGGAACAGACATTCCAAGTTTTCACGGAACTCTTAACCTTAAAGAACTCTGAAACACTGGCTTGCTAATACGAATGCTAATGTACCCGCAACATTGCAAAGGGTAACAAAGATCGAGTTTCCTCCAAAACAGTATTGTAAAAGAGTACAATTTTATATCACCATCTCATGAAATAAAAGTGTAATTAACAGTTAAGTCGGTAAATAAAATGACACCCTGTTGTCGAAACAGGAAACACTGTGACCAATGACCATTTTACATTGAGCTTTCTATTGTAGGTTAAAGTGGGATTTTACATATCTCTCCGAACAGGGAGAGAATAATTAAGGGTACAAAAGTAATATTGTCTATTAATAGAGACGTATTTCAGGGCTACATCAGCATTTTTCATAATATGTCAAAGATTATAACGTTGGCTATACTGAGGGGCAAATACTCGGCTGGATTTAAACATGGCATATTTTTTTACATATCTCGTGATTTTAGGAAACTCGAGAAATATTATTAGTTTCAAATGGTTTTTTTAGTGTACTGTTATATGAAGTTTATTTTTATTTAAGCAATACCTTAAAATCTGTGAGGTTTTGCCAAGAATGAAGTGTAAATGAATCTTAATCTTTGCATTCGGTGGCCATTGGAAAATCAGGAATGCCAACTTTTCACAATTTTCCAACTAGAGTTTCTTCAGTCAGTATGCCGTGTCACGTGATATTTGTCGAATGGAATATCCCGAAATTTTTAAAATATATTTTCCCTCTTTAATTCAGTGTGAGAATATCTAATTATTCTCTATAATAAAATCTTATATATTCTTGGAACGATGGTTATCCTGAATCCTCCACAACTAAGAGACTCTATTCTCTGTGTTGCCAGAAGAATCTTCGACTGTTTGTTGAAAACATTTAATTTCCTTCCGAATGGTTCCTGTTTAAGCGTCAGTTTAGGAGGGCTGAAGTTCATTTCATTGACCTGGTGCATATACAATATGATCCGAAATTAATATTTTGTCTTTGTAAACAGATAACATAGTTTCTTTAATGGTCAGAGTATCTCCATAGAATGTCGGAGCTACGGGTACAGAGAGAGAGAGAGAGAGAGAGAGAGAGAGAGAGAGAGAGAGAGAGAGAGAGAGAGAGAGAGAGAGAGAGAGAGAGAGAGGAACCCTGACTTCGGGCTGGAGTGTCTAGCTAGCACCTAGTCGCCAAAGCTTCGTTTATTTAATTTCATTATGATGTCCTGAGCTACCTCATGAGCTCATGACGGTTGGTAGGAGTTTAGGGGTCCATGCTAGGCTTCTTGATCATTTTAATACTTTATCAGGCTTTATCAGGCTTGCAAAAGGGCCAAAGCTAATTTGAGGTTTACAGGAATCAATGTTTCGAGCGTTTGTGGAAAATATGGTCTTGTACAAATTGGTGACTTCCTCTCACCCGATTTCGAAGCTCCGGAATTTTAAACTTCTACTTCCCCTGTCCATTATAATAACCTTTCTTTACCCTCTCAACCCTTCTATTTTTTTAACCCTTTTCCTTTGTACTTCCTTGGAACTTCAGAAGTTCAAGCGAAGATGCAATGCATTATTACCCTAATGCTATTCTCCCTGCATTATAATACATTTTTATCCATTCTTTAATTAATTATTTTTTTAGTAGGTGAGATCTCTTCTCTGTATCTTCTTTTACCTTCTCTTACTTCCTAATGAGCACCATATTCTTTAAAAGCTTGAATTTCAAGCCAGTGGCCCATGTGGGCTTGTTCCATATGAATAGGGTTCATCTTCTGAATAATAATAATAATTCTCCATGCCTACGCTGGAAAACAGCAAAAATTTTTCTGACCTAAGCTGTCAACCGTGGCGCCTCACGATAAATGATTTCACCTGGCGTTGATTGATTGGGTACTGCTTCTCAGTCGCGCAGTCATTCCCCAGGTGACAGGACTTCCGGGGTCTGGTGGTCCTTCTTCCACACGATATTCGGTATCGCCGTCTGTTCCTCACATCATGAATGCAGAGGTTTTGGTATTAAGAGTTGCGCCTAACAGATGTTCAATTTTTAATCAGATATGCTTATTAATATTTTTCTTATTAACTGTTGTACCTGTATTGGACGATAAAAGGTTTTTTACCATTAGTTTGGGTGATTGTTTGAATATATGAGATTTGTGAGTCTAGGTGCACGATTAATCTAATGCCAGTAAGCAAAAAAAGTCTATATTAGCAGTTATGTTTTCAGTTTTCAACCATACATTGAAATATAACCCAGATGACACACCGTAACAGTGTGACCATATTGAAGATTCGATCAATTAATCACATCCTAAGAACATATGATTTTTCCACAAATTCTCTCTAATATACTTCATAGTACTTCCACGAAAGTCTTCAATGAAATGGCAAAGTAGACTTTTTTACCAGAAAATATTTTGTAGTGACTTTCATCGAAAATCTGTTATAAATAGATTAATCGCAATACATAGGCTCTAAATCTAAGCACTGATATCATTCTAGCCATTCAGCGCTTAAGACGATGGAAATAGGAAGTTGGAGTGGTTAGAGAGCAAGAGATGAAGTACAAGGATCCAAAGGTCAAACTGGGAGAAAACTCCTCAGTTGCTGTAAGAAATAATAGTTTAAAAGGTTTCAAAGCAACTGTGAAGAAAGGAAGCGAGAAAGGAGGTCAAATAAAAGGATAAAAGTGGTCAAAGCTAGGGCCGAAAAGACGTTGTAATGACCCTTTAGTACTGCCTTCAGTAAACCGCAGGAGTTGCACTGACGACATTATTCCTATATTGGGAATACTGGCGCATTCTAGCCCATGAAAACCAACATTTATAGGTGCCCGCAACAGGAGGCCATTCCTGCAGGAGCTAGTTGAAGGCACCCATTATTCAGAAACCGACTCTAAATAGTGCAGCCTTTGACCGTGTGAATCATGAAGTACTTATCTACAAGCTAAGATTCTTAGGAATTGCTGGAAATGTTCTCAAACGTTTCATGATGAACCTATTATATCTAAATGTTTCAACACTTTTCTTCTTCCTTGTTTTGAGAAATGTTCTCTAGTGTGGGATATGGGTGCTGACTCATCGCAAACTCTTGGATATTTATGTCATTTGTCAAGTTTATTTTGCTAACTCTTTTTTTTTTTTTTTTTTATCTTATCTAGTTGTTTTTGCTTAAGACACTAGGCAGACTGCTGCTGCAAACAGTGTGTCGTTTTCTAGCATCAGGTTTAATACTACTCAATTTGCTAGGTGTTTCATCTTGCCCACAACTAAAGTGTGGAATATATTGCGCAGTGCAGTTGTGGAATCCTCTGATCTCCAAATATTTCGGCCAGAAGCAAATTCGTTCCTGCGCTCTGCTGCTGACTTCTGAATTTCAGGTTCCCTCATACTTATTTATTTATCACCTTTTCCCATAACTTGTCCCTCTTCAGGCTGGTTTCAGTTTAGAACCCTTTTGCGTTTATAGTCTGTTAACTCTGTCCATAAGGGTTTTCAATTACAGATCTAAAAAAGAAAAAAAGACAAAATTAAATCATCTAACGAGTATTTTTCAAGACCCACATTTTTGTAACTATAAAGATCATTTTTAGCCGTGGTAAGACCAAAATTTTCATGAAACCTAAGCTATGAAAACTGTATTGCAATGGAGGATGGAACTGCAAATATTGAAAGGTTTTTTGCACTAGAAATTACTTTTAATTTAAAGTCCCATTTAAGTTTGGAGTTAGTGCCAGTACAAAGCAGCTATTGTCTCAAAAGCTGAAGAAAATTTCTCTCTAACAGTAATATGAGACTTTAGTCGAATTTACAGCCTCCTGAAATAATTAACGTAGTGGTGAGTTTACTGAAGTGCATTTCATTTTTTAACTGAATAGTCACCATAAGGTTGGACGCTTTTAATTTCTTTTTAATTGCTATTGGGGCTTAATTTCAAATGCCATATAGTCATATAAACACAGTATGATAACACCTATGCTATTATAAGCTTTAAACCCTGAGAAAATCTCGGTTTAATAAAATATAATGTGTGAAAATTAAATGTAATCGGCCTGGCAGACATTTTAGAATAGTATCCCATTAAATTACGTTTTCTTAAGCTTAATTTAAACATTTTCTTTTTTATTTAGCATAAACTAATCTAATTTGACGTAAGGCCTTGTTTGTTTATGGGACGTTCTGAAATTTATGGATTCACAAACTTCTATATATTTTCCGATTAAACCTTGACTATTTACGCACTTAAATGACTATCCTATTGAAATTTATAGTAAATGTTCTTTAGAAATTATGAACTACTATCGCGTTCGACTGTGTCTAATATATTAAAAGCTTTTAGTAAAAATTGAGGGGAAATGTAAATGCAGATACCTGACTAATGCAATATAGCTCTTTACTTAAGCTTAATATGTCAGAAATGACTGTAAAGTATGTTTGATGTGACGAGTTCTCATAGAAAACGGTGGTACTAAATGAATTGGACGTTGCGTTCACGAAGTTGCTTTGGGCAACTGAAAAGCGTTGGCTTAAGCAGGGTATGTTATGTTTTGACCTCTCATTTCCCATAGCTGTTTTATTTACCCTGTCTATAGCCATGTTTTTATCTATTGATTTCGTTTTGCCTGATACTGAGGGTAATAATGATCCTTACCGAAATATCATCTGAAAACTAGTTTTAGTCTCACCAGCCAATGGGAGAATCACTTACAAAGACGCTTTGCCGGTATGCAAATTTTTCAGCCAGTGAAAGAGGTCGACATAGATGTTTGTTAGTGGTGGGAATCTCTGATTGGCCAAAGCAATTCCTATCCTGACATCGGAAATTCGGAAGCCTCAGTGTAGTTCTAAACCCGATGTGAGGAAGTGATTCTGAAGAAGTGCTTACGAAATGAATACAAGGTTTTGGGTAAGAACAAGGCATTGCAAGTTAGTTTCTATTACATTCTTGGGGATGTTTTAGTCGTTGTACAAGCTGGAGGTTCGAATAACCATGAAGCATCTTTAAAATGCTCATCGAAAGGAGTAGCCTGTATCTAAGTTAAGGAATTTAGGATTTTGTCACTTTTCGAACAAGTTCGTAGACTGTGAAGGCCTTTGAATGTGAAAGGCTATTGTATGCTTTTCAAACACTTGGCTCTCCAAGGTTCTGTGAAAATTCTGAGACTCAGAAACCTAGTTGTGGTTCTAAGGTCCATGAAAGAATTGTTAACATAGTTATTGGAAGGTACTGTAAGGAGTAAGAGGCCTGATGTGGACCCCTGAACTGGACTCTTTAATTAAAATCAATGTAGACGAACTCCCACAGTCCATTTTGAGTTCACATAATTAGAAAAGCACCAATTATCTCGATTTATTGTGCCATGAACTTCCAAACTGATGAAATGAAAAGTCATGAATGGCATTTGAGATAAACATAATTTTACAAGAATAAAAATCCCATAAATATCACGGATTCACAACTTAATTCGGCTGAGATTCTGTAATTATAGTAAATACCAGCTGAATAATTATCATGAATTTCCAACATTTGAATTAGAGGGTCATTCATGGTCACATAAATTGCTCACTTACTCAAAAGTGGATGACGTCTTCTAATGAGACCGTACATTTACCTATCAAGTTATTTACAGGTATTGCCATGAATCACATGTACTCAGGTTCAGGACAGTTTTCAACAGATTGATGTGAGTTTTTTTAGTTTTTCGTGGTAACATTATTCCGCCTTTTAAGAAGGGTCTTCGAAAACATGAAAATGAGATAATGAACCGAGTTTTGCACCATTTCCCAGTGAACCAGTTGGGCCGTCACAACTTTAGCCCATGTGAAGTTTAGGCCGTAAGACATGGCGGGCGCTCTTTGGGACGCCGTGTTTAGCACTAGCCCCTCGGGGATCAAAGTATTATATACACCCATTTCGGCCGGTTGCCAGTTTGGATGCTGCGGCCTAAATTACTTCCGGCCGAAACAACTCAACAGGTAACCGGAAGTGTGATAGTATGCTTTGGGCCAGTAGAGATGGTGAGTTAGTCACCTGTCTTGCTTGAGATGGGGTGTGTGACGTTTTGGTGCTGATGGCTAAAATCCGCAGAAGCTTAAGATAAAAATCTAATCTGGTGTTACTCAGTACTTTTGGGTATCAAATGCATTTGTTGAATATACAATTTTCCATTTCGTGTTGTTCGAATTGGTGCCAAGTGTTCAAATGTTGAAACTGAAAGTCAGGTAGACAACCAGATATTTACGGTGTTGCCTTGTGATGACGACTACAGGTACCCTTGACAAATAAAGGTGAATATAACTTTTATTTTATCCATGGCATATGAATTAGGTTCGCAAATATGGTAACTTGAATATTACCGTATGAAGACTTTCACCGGGAAAACAGGGTATAAACTGTGACTTGGGATAGTTTGAAAGGAATGCCCAATGCACAGGTTGACGGGATACAATTAAATTGCGGTGCTATAACCAAAATATAGAGTCAAAAGTCTCCTTATAGTAAAAAGTAATCCACGTGGGCCTACGGTTGAATTATTACCAGAGAACGTAGCAAAGTAAAATTATTTTGCTACTCTGAGATTACGATAGCTACTAAGGGGTTAATCCGATGAAACACGGTTTTTCGGCAACAACTTTTTACCAAAGCACCGGATAAAGGTGAAAGTTGGCAAGTGTATATTTTGTAACCCTACCTAATTTTTGCAAGTGTTATTTAGTACCAAAGTTCGATAGTTTTGAGAGCAAAATGAAGTCGCCGATGCGGAAAGAAAATTAAGGATCCTAAAACAATTCGTTACGTAAACGTAATATGACGTCTGAGGCTCCGCCCATCCACCAGGTAGGCGGTGAATGGATATGCTTACAGTCTAGGCTTCAACAAATTCGATAATGGCCAGCAGGATATGGAATTGTCCCCGTGGTTGCAAGACTCTATTTGTGCTACAGCTTGCCACTTTGTATACAAGCGAGAAGACCCGTGGCAAGATTTACAACAGCGTGAATACGTAATTATTTCTATAGTGGGCAGTGGCCACCCCAGAAACGTGGGCATGACAATCCCGACCTCTTCCTCGAGATTCGATGAAGACAAGTTGTAAATAAATTATGATTTAGACGTTTTATTTGTATATCTAGAACATTAAAACACAATGATTACAACAATATCTTCCTCACCCAAACTTTCCAATATATTTTCCTTTCCATGCATATCAAAATAAAGTTACATTTGATTGATATTAAGTAGGTAATTAATAGCTTGCCCTCAGAATCTTGACTCCTACCATTATCTTTTATTTGCAAGTAGGCCATACGGGCGCTGTTTAGGTGCTGTATGATATAAAAAAAAAAAAAAAACAAAGAAAAATAGCAGTAGGTTACATTAAATGAAATAAAACAATGGCGTTGACCTTTACACCTCTAACATTTGTGGAAATGAGGTCTCATTGCTTTCCATTTGAATTCTACTTCCAGTGACCTCTCCTGACTTGCTGCAATCAGAAGGCTATAGTGTCGAAACATGAGGTAAAACAAAATGGATGGTCTTTTGTAGCCCTGAATAGATGTAGATCTAACAAATGATCTATAGACTGGTTCGTTATGTGGATGAATTACATACATTGAATTATTTGTAATTTAGAAACAATACGAATATCAAGAAAATGGAAGAATTCAAAGCTAACAACGTAGTCCCAACAACTGCTGTGGAAGTTGCGATGAAACCTTCACAAAATAATAATAAAGATAATAAAATTATTGAGAATGCTCGCCATCATTGATATCGGTGAAACCTAGGATGGGTACTGATATTAATTAGTGAACATGTCATCAGCAAGTGGGCAGAACCACAGTGAAGAGACGTTTTCCCCATATGTAAACTTCTCTTCACTGTGGGTGGAGCCTCATGATGTCATAGGTTAACGTCATTATTGTGTTCAAAACCCTTACCTGCGATTTTGATGGCTCTTAGGAAACACACTTTTACTCTGATAAGTACCAGAACTATTGAACTCAGGTACTAAATAATTGCAAAAATTAGGTAGGGTTATAAAATAACTCTTGCCAATTTGCTTTCATCCGGTGCTTTGATAAAAAGGTATTGCTGAAAAACCGTGTTTCAAATTAGTAGGTGGTGTTATAATTTTCCGATTGGCTCCAGAACTCTAGTTATTCTATATCATCCTACCTTCAGTCTCTCAGACAATTTATCGTGCTGATTTCTGTTACTGTTACCTAATGGAACATTTCTATACCACAGTATAGAAGGAATAATAAAGCAAACTAAAGTAGAATTTTATTTTAGATATTAATGGGGTCATTGCCAGCTACAATGGACTGACACTACTGGGTCCCAGCAACATCCTTCTGGCCTATTGTGTCAAGATAATAAAAGGTAATTGTTGAAATCGGTCATTATGCCCTTGATTTATACTCTAGAGATCGAAGGTGAGCTGAACACATATTCCGCCGTCTCAAGTGAAGGTTTAAAGTCTTATCACTGCTCTGAATTGAAATTTCTGTAGTAATTGTCATTATTAAGGAAGAACTCTATATTCCGTGGCAATTTAAAATGTCAAACTGGGAATATCGGTGCTATTTAAGCTTTTATAATGAGTATTGTGGCATATTTTGCAATTATCATCACAGTAAAACATTTAACAAAGAAATATTGTGAAATTTGGCATGGATGGTTAAAAAAGGAATGTTGACAGTACTTTGGTAACTTTGTGTTGTACCCTCACAGTAAACTGTACTACGGATAAATCTGGTGATTGTGTGGGGATGGGTGGGGAGAGGGGTTTGTTTATCAAAAAATATAAGACAGTGTAAGTCTGGAAAGTTGAAAGACTATTACTCCACAGGAAGGTGTTCACATTTTTTTAGCAGATTCTAAGCTGACAATTTTACTCTTTTTACTAGAATTACTGTTCTTTTAAAGAACTAGATCTATTCTACGCAGCTAGCGGCAACGTAGCATGGGCCTACGTTAAATAAGAGTGATTTTCAATGTACCAGTCAAAATTGTTTTGTCCCTCTGATGCATTTTTAACAGCATTTCAGTCTATGCTGACTGTTTATAGGCTTTTACAGCCTGGCTATCACTGGCATTTATTTTGTTAATTTTAAAGCCTTGGTATAATATAGGTTCTGTAATGCATAGTTAACTAGATTTGAATGTCGTTTTTGAAGAAGGCTCGATTACGTAAGTCAAAACAGGGAAAAACTTATTTGATAATACAGAGGACTGCAAACTTTATAATAGGCCCATTCAAAAGTTCTCAGGTCAGAGAAAAATAATAGCCTTTTTGCTTGCTTAATCATATTGAATGAATTCCAGATCTGAATCGGTTGAGATAATTCCTTCACTTTCTTAAAATGGTTAATTATTCACTCTTTATCTCAGCATAATCTCCCAAAATAGCAACAAATGCAAGTTAAGTCTGGTTTCTCAGACAAATCGTAAATTAAATTGCAGCCTAATTAGTGTTACATTTAGTGCGTTATCTCCCGTAGGAGGGTAGTGCTGTCAGTGCACCTCACGAGGTGCACTGTAGGCATTACTTAAGGTTCTTTGCGGCGTGCCTTCGACCCCTAGCTGCAACCCCTTTAGTTTCTTTTACTGTACCTCCTTTCATATTCTTTCTTCCATCTTACTTTGCAGCCTCTGCTAACGATTGATTCATAGTGTAACTGCGAGGTTTTCCACCTGTTAAACCTTTCAAACATCTTACTGTCAATTTCCGTTTCAGCTTTAAATGACCTCATAGGTCCCAGTGCTTGGCCTTTGGCCTAAATTTTATATTCAATTCAATTTATGTTCAATTCAATTTATATTCAATTCAGTGCGTCATCGAAATATACTAATTATGTTTACATTGATAGAAATAAAACAGCTTTTTTTATCTGGCATAGGAGTAATTAATGGAGCCAGAGTTTAGGTAAAAGAAGCTGGCTGTGGTCTGTGGTGAAATATGAAGAGCAATATTATTTTGAGTATGGTGAAAATGTTAGTTTGAGAAAATATTTGCCATAAACTGCGAACCCTCAGATGTATAATAGGTACTTATTATAGGCGTTGACTCTGTAGAGCGACGCTTGCATATGTTTTAGACTAAAACGTAAGAATTTTGAACAAAGTGTTTGGAGATGTTCCGCTCAGTTTGGGTAAATAAACCAAAGCTGAATCAGGGTCAGTATATTTCAAGATGCTATTGAATGGTTCGTAAAAGTCATGATACTGCATATAGGGTGCAGTCACCCTATATGGTCCTTAAACCTTTTGATCATCTAGCTCCTTTGGTGATAGCAATCACAGCAAGAATATGTCGTCGAAAAAATTCATTAAAGTATTGAAAATCTTGGTCGAAATATGTTTTAGTGATGATTTTTAAGTTGACTGGAAAAGACTTGGAAAGATGAAGTAAAGAGTTTGTGTCATTTTTTTATGGTTAATAAGGAATATCATTTGGTGACCTATTCATCTGTATTCACATGCATCGAAATCTTTTGCTAATACGTACATTAAATTTCTGTAATTAATACAGATAATTTTTTTTTCAGACAAGACTTTTACTTGGCTGATTCGCTCCAGGTCGTTTCAATACATCCATAAATTCTGTTTGACACAACTCAAGGTCCTAGCATGAGTGATTCGAGTGACAAATTACTGTCTCACTGAAAACAAGAAAAACGTGATAGTTTTGACTAGAGAATTTTATAACCATGGCAACCCAGTGCTGTAGCAGAGGCCTAATATATGTCCCAAAATAAAGCGAAATTATTACGCAGTACATTATGGCGATAGCATTGTTAATACTTAGTTAATATTACTTCGTACTTTAAGCTTTTTGTGGTCAATTAGATTACAATCGCGAAATTAGGGTAGTTTGTTATCCACAGGACGCGCATACTGCTCATTAACAATAACTCTAATTAAAAAAAAAAAGGTATCAGTTCGGCATGGATCGTTCTTCGAAAACTTTAAAATGTCAATACAATCCATAATTGTGCTTTTAGTAATTTGCTTTGCAAAGAATTGCAACAGAGCGTGAGAAGTGAAGTTGTACCACTATCATCGTACACAATGGTAGACTGGTACAATTTCTGTGGAGACCTTTGTTGTGAAATACTGCTGGCTGATAAGAAAATCGCGTATCATCAAATTTGACGTTGGGTGTGGCACGATTAGTAAACACTGGGTCATCGAAAAAAACGTTAAATCGCAAGGGTTTCATTCCCGAGATACATATGTATACTATATATATATATATATATATATATATATATATATATATATATATATATATATATATATATATATATATATATGAAATTATTAATAGTAAAAAGAAATAGTCAGTCGTCAAGATGCTAGACATCTGAATCATATAAATTTCGTTCCCGCAGTAAGAAATAGGTTACATATATTTACAGTATACAACGTCTGGCTAATGTCCATTAATATAGCGCAATATAACAACTTTAATGAACAAGAGCGTAATAAAAATTCGTAGCTTTTTCAAAGAAATCAGGTTTAAGATTTTTACTTAACTGAAACGACTTGGGTTGTGTCAAATCGACTTTACAGATGTATCGAAACGACCTCATAGAGGACCAGGAACCAGGGACCATGAACCAGGGACCGTGAAGCAGGAACCAGGGACCTTGAAGCAGGAGCCAGGGGCCATGAACCAGGGACCGTGAAGCAGGAACTAGGGGCCAGAAACCAGTGGCTTGGAACTAGGGACAAACCTTCACAATTAGTGGTGCAATAGTCAGCCATTCAGATCAGTAGGTTTAATGTTTAATCTGGTTGGATAATGGGTTGATAAGAGTTCAAAAATATTTGCATTCATTAAAAAAAAGCGTAGATCTTTTTTTCCAATAAAAACATTGACGTTAACTGAAGGTTCATTATATTTATTTCCTTTATAAAAGTACGATCTTGTAGACAGGAATAGGTTGATAGAGTTTACACCGTACTGGAGGTCTGGATCGGCATTCTATGTTAATTTTTTAACAAAATTGTCTCTAAGAAAAACTGCTATATTGATTTTGTATGACAGTGGACTCTCCTGAACATTTACAAATTTATATTCTTGTAAAGCTGTCTTCCATTCATGCTCTGATTTCTGTGTTGATACTGAATATAAGGTTGGTCGTGCTGAATGTCTGGTATAGATATTCATCCTACGCGTCTTTGTTTATAAGACCTATTCACTAATATAAAACTGGGATGAAGTACGCTTATGTATTGTAGACAAACTAAAATTATGGAGATCTTAAAGAAAGACAATGATGACACATGAAACAGGAGTAGTTTATAAAAAAAAAAAAACTGATCAAAAACTATCATTGCAGACTGACAGGACCCTCCCAGTGAAACAAGTGAGGGAGGAGGAATCTGGATAGTGGCTTATGCCATCATGGGTGAGTCTTCAAGTATTTATTGATGTATAAAATTCTGTTGTAGCTTTTTAGAATACAATTACGATGGGGTGTAATGCTTTTGAATTCCTGTTTATTCTATACACATTGCACTCAATCAAGGTGCTCTTGACATAATTCCAGACACAGGGATTTACCTTACCTTAAAATGTCACGTTTGAATTTTTCTCAAATTACGTTCACCCATGAAACACTTTAGAGTATTCAGTTGTTAAATGATCACAGGTATTTGGATCTTAGATTGCTCAGGTATAATAATAATAATAATAATAATAATAATAATAATAATAATAATAATAATAATAATAATAATAATAATAATAATAATAATAATAATAATAATACTTTTATTTGTCATGGACAGCTTCTGCCAGTTTTATTGAAATGTAAATTGAAGACCAAACTTTTTTTTTTTTTTTTTTTATGTAACAGTTACTATTGAAGAGACCTATTTGGATTTCAGAAAGAAGTCATTGATAGAGCCCTACAGACTTCAGCAGTAACCCCATCTGTGTCACTTTATAACAGAGACCTGTGTATAAGATGCTTTACGCTAGCCTGTGGCTAAATATAATCTTAGTTTGTTACCCTGCACCGAAAATAACTCAATTTTCCATGATTGAGTTGACCCCTTTTCTCGTCCTTTCAGGTTGTCTACAGCTTGCGAGTTCTTGAAGAGAACAATGGACGGATTTTGATGAAAATTAACCAAAGAAGTCTGTGCAGGACTTGAACAAAGGTAGGTCCTAAGCAGCACCATATTCTTTATAAGCTTGAATTTCAATTCTGATGGACCCTGTAGTTCCTAATTGTTCCATATTCTTTGAATTGGGTTTATCTACTGAATAATAATAATAATAATAGGGTTAATAATAATAATAATAATAATAATAATAATAATAATAATAATAATAATAATAATAATAATAATAATAATAATAATGATTTGGGTGGGATAGAAACTGTTGTTCAGATGGACTCAAAACTACAGGTTTAATAGTCGGTTTTATTGTCTGTTTTATAAAAACTTTTATAGAAACTCAAAATGATGCAAGTTAAAGTTTTGGACCTGCGATCAGGACAGTTTTATAGACACTCAAAATGATGTAATTTAAACTTTTGGACCTGCAGTTAGGACTGTTTTATAGAAATTCAAAATGATGCAATTCAAAGTTTTCGACCTGAGATCAGGACTGTTATATAGAAACTCAAAATGATACCATTTACAGTTCTGGACCTGCAATCAAGACAGATTAAAATCAGTGATATTAAAAGTGAAGTGGAAGCATCTGTGGCCCTTTTAGTAAAAGGGGCCTAGGTATAGGTTGCTTTGAGCCTGTCTATAACTAATTATCTTTTATCTTAATACCTTGTAATCCAAAAGATCTCAACGGGACAAGTTCTCATAAACTCCTCCTCCATCTCTTCAGGGGAAGTGGCTACAGCTTCAGTGCATTAATGGAACAAGCTGAATGGACGCAGCAAGTCTCACGTTGAAATATCACAAGTACCTGCTACGGAGGAAGAGAGACGGCCATATTTTCCTTTATCAAATATTTACAAAGAGCCAGCATGTGGTGGCTATTCACATTTGTCAACAGTTTTTTATGACCAGATGAAGTAGAAAAAATAACCCTATGAACATAAATGTGGAAATGAGTCACACATACATTGAAAGAAGATTCTTACTTATTTTGTCTTAATTGTTAGAACTATGATAGGGATAAGTTAATAATGTGTGCAGGGGTCAGTTTTTCAGGGTCACAGCAGTCTGTGTTGAGCCAAAGCCGAGTAGGGGTTCAGCTTTGCTTCTGGTAGTTGAGAAATAGGAATTATTGGAATCTTTATATTATGAGGTAGTTTCCTGTGAATCAGTTTATATGATTCATTACCTAGGCCTACTACAGGTTTAATATTTCAGGATATATATTTTTCATGCTCATTTCTTTTCAGTTTAACAATGACTATTTTTTAAACAAAAGTTTCAAGGATTTAGAATAGGCTACCAAAAAAAAAATGGTTTTTTATACATCTTTTTTTTACCTAAATATGATCTAAGTTTAAATTAGTTGATTTTCAGGATACAGTTTTCACTTGATTTTCTCAGCAGTTTTAATGCCAGCTATCTAGTAGTTTAGGACATTTCAGGATGCACAAGTTTTACCTGTAATTCTCTTCAGTTCAGCATGTTATACCAAGAGTCTCTTACGTTTAAGAATATTTTTTCAGTAACTTAGCTTCATATTACTTCTCAGGCAAATGATTGTTTTTTATATTAAATTTTCACCTAGTTTTTTTCTATCATTTAGTATAACTACTTCTCAGGTAAATTATTGATTTTTAGAATGCGCGCTCACTGGAACTCTAACTTCAGATTTGCAGTATCCAATAGGTCATTATTCAGTGCATACTTGCCGGGTTAAGAAATTCACAAGAGTCCGATAGCTGGTTATTCTGAATATTTTCTGTCATTTTCCTGTTGTTCTTGTATGATCAGTAGCAAGAAGTTCGTTAGTTAGGAAGTCTAGCTTTTATTTCTTTTATGGGAAATCTTCGTGGTGGTCAGTACAGTATAGTTAGGATTAGTAGTGTGGAGTAAAACCTATGAGGTGTTAACCTTTATAGGTAATATTTCGACAAAAGTACAAATTAGTCTTGATAATTTTTGTTAATGAGACTCATAGATGGTGTTAAACTAGCTTACATCATAGTTGGGACTTAAGTTTCTCTTATACTCAGTGTAGCCATAATCCAGAGTTTGTTTCAGTTACTGAGTTATGTTTGAGTTCCCTTAGAATGGAATTCTTATTAGCTTCTAGGTCTGGCCTCAATGCAATATTAGATAAGCACTCATACTTTTACTTTTTAGGCTTAAGTTACGTACAGGCTATGTTCACTAGAGGGTGGTGGGGGAGGTGACATCACAGCCTGACTTTTACATGTTTCATTCTAGAATATAAGATATCTGAGAAATTATTTTAGTAGTTTTGTCCTCAATGTTGTTGGTTACCGGAAACACTGCCGCCGTTATCCAGTGATTGAACAATATTCTCAAGTTAGTACAAAATTTGCAATGAAAATAATGCATCTTTCTTAAAGTAAATTAATTGATTTAATATTAAGTACTGTCAAGTACCTTACCAAGATCATTATTGTCTCGGCCACGGTCTAGGTATATCACGGCAGCTCTTCATATTTCAAGACACTGCTGACAGGCGAAGGCTCCAGACTGGAAGTGTTTGGTATTGTCGACAACAACAGTATTTTAGGTTAATGATTTAGAAAGTAAACAAATTCAAAGCGTCCATTTTAGGAAAATTTATCAGGTGAATGAGTTACACAATAATACGAGTGTGTTACCTCGAGATTTCTTTTGTTTTAGTGAAAATTATACTTCAAGTAAATGAATCTGTAAACTAACAAATTCAAAATGGTACTCTAAAGGGAGTCAGATAGTAACGGCGGTACTTTAGGCATATGGATAAGTAAACTTTCTCTTTTGGTATATGAATTAAAAAGCATTGTCAAATATGAGAAGGGCTTATCCGTCTTAACGTTATAATGAAAGACTTTCTTGGGAGATTAAAAATCATCTTGAGAATGTCATGTTTTCACTAAAGCACTAAATATTTATGAAAATTTAATTTCTCAGTCGACTTCTTAGATATTAAGAGAGTTATTTAATCAACCACTATTTTTAACTTTATTTGCCAGCCAACCAAGTCCCAAATATTTTCATGGGTTCCCATAAAGGGGGTAATTCTCCATGCAAGGTGTCAATTGGAGTATTGTTAGGTTAAAGAAATTCAACAGAAAAGTAGGAGTGACTAAAGGGAGGATATTTGTTGATAGTCAGGGATTTTGTGACATGACATAAAAGCAGAGTTCTGGCTCAGCTTAGGGACTAAATCTGGACAATATCTGGTTTCTTTAACGAAAATTGTTTGATAAATTCACGCTCCTTATTTCTGAGTTATGGGTTTTGTAGACTTACGAATTCCTAAACCAACTAACAGTGTCTTGAAATATGAATTTTTTTCTTAGGTTAAGGTGCAAATCTGTTTTATTATTGTTAACATATCTCGTACAATTCCCATTGTAAATCTGTAATTTAATCAAAGCAAGATTCTTAACTGTTAGCGTTAAAAATGTAAGTTTAGAATTTGAATGCTTTAATGGGAAAATTATTGTAATACCAAATTATGTATTGATTTTACTGTGCAAGGACTTCTTTATTTCAGCTTTTAGCTCGGTTCTCATTAAGCCTTAACCTTTCTTTCGTTAGGAGAGATAATTCGTGTCTTTTTTAGTTCTCATCACCACAAATGAAGACTTAAAACTAAAAGACTCTAGTGCCACCAGATAATCAAGGAAATTGTGTCATTATCGATGGTCACCTTTGTCATGACATGCTAGTTGGACGTTGCTATCTATGTTTGATAAACTAGGAATTTAGAGACTCGTAGCTACACAAATTTCCCCAATTGGCCAACGACTGCAGAAATCTGAGGGAGCAATATTTTAGCAATATTATTAGCTATAGAAACCAGATGTGGTAATGAATTGTTTTTAAATTGATAAAAATAATTCAGACATTTCTCTTGCTTTACCCTCTCAACCTTCCATTCTGACTAGACTTCCCTCTTTGTGAACTTGAAATCTCACACTATACATTCAAGGGCATTTCTTCAGTCTCCTGTTCAGGCTGTTACATTGACACACTTTACAAACTTACAGCATCATTTGGAAGACCAGAATTGCTCACTTTTTGCACAGTAGAAGCAATTCTGTTCACCTGAACACTTGGCAGCAGAAAACCTGTACGCTTTATGCTATCACGAAGTCCACTCGTTTTGTTGATCAAGTAAACAGACTTTTTCACGACCTCTCTCTCTCTCTCTCTCTCTCTCTCTCTCTCTCTCTCTCTCTCTCTCTCTCTCTCTCTCTCTCTCTCTCTCTCTCTTTGTCTTACTGAAGCAGTTCTACACACTTTGAGTCTTGTTTTCACAGGGTTTTCTGAAGCGTCACATCACGTTACATGCTTCCCCGAAGATGCCTTTTATGAATTACAAGTTTCAAAGCATCATTACTGGAGGGGACTTAGACACTTGACACAATTTCCTGAATCTCGCTCATGTACACTCCATACTCTCAAGGTGCTTTTGCCATTAACCCCAGACACAGGGATTAAGTACATTCTTACACACTCACATTTTTACACATTCACATTCTTACACATTCACATTCTTACACCTTCACATTCTTACACCTTCATATCCTTACACCTTCATATCCTTACACTTAAACTCAGAGTCTCTAACTGCACTCATTCTGAAAAAAAACTCAATAGGTATTCAGTTGTTCATGGTAATAGATATTTCGATCATGGATTGTTAGGTGTAAAGATATTTGAATTCTTAGGTAAATTCTTCAGAAAATGTCAGGTTTCTTGTTACAGATTTTGGTAATTCATGTTTTTTAATGGTATCTAAGTTACGGGTTTCATCTTGTCTTGATTTTTGAGTAGAGAGGTTACTTGTTTTTAGTACTGAGTACAAAGTGAGAACTAGAGCAGTTTCTGTCAACATTTCATAAACCTAAACAGTTTAAAAAAGAAGGTTGTAAATTATTGCTCATTATTAAAGGCTGAAGTACAGAAGTCCTCATATGTGTAAATTGTGTAGTAGTTAGAACTGGAAAGAATTAAAATAAAGGACTCCTTGGGGCCAGCATTGCAGTGCTCCGAAGGAGGGAGTGTCCTCATCAGGAGGTATGAGCAGTTACTAGCTTTGAAGCTGACTCAGAGGACTGTTTTCTAAACAGACAGCTGATTGCTGAGATGGGAAAAAACGTTATATACTTTCCTTGTGCTTTCCCAGATGTCTTCTTAATTACTGTGTTACAGCTAAAGATGTTAGACTTTTTCAAATGTCAAAAAAGAGAGAAAAAAAATTATGTACAGGACGTCTAAGGAGATTGTGGTAACGTTAAGAATGAGGCAGTCTCGGTTGTATTTGTATACATAAGCAAAATGCTTGATTGTCATGTAGTGTCATGCTAGAATTTTGTATCAGACGATGTGTAATAGCCAAAAAAAAAAATCCCTAGTACATTTTTCCCTATGAATAACTTGTAAGAAACTCTATGTTTTTTAAATATACATTTAGACATTCTTTGAGAAACAATCAAGCAAAAGACCTGTGGTTATGATGAATATATTGTCGAACGTGTTGGCCATGTAGGTAAAAGAATTCTTTTCTTAGAGCTGTGTATAGATGTACTTGCAAATATTTGTGGATAGGATTATATAAACCGCCTTTGGAGATATTGTACAGAAGACTGACTTATTTCTGTTGTGGATAGGAGTATATAAACCGCCTTCAGAGATATTGTACAGAAGACTGACTTATTTCTGTTGTGGATAGGAGTATATAAACCGCCTTCAGAGATATTGTACAGAAGACTGACTTATTTCTGTTGTGGTTAATGGACCCATGTTCGATTACTTTCTTAGAAAAATTCGCATTTTGGGAAGAATTTCATTCAGAACTGTCACATTTTGCCTGCAACTTGAGTATGAGATGTTTTTTTGTTTTGAATATTGTTTCCTGGCCAACGTAGTGTAAATTGAATGATTTAGTGTGGGAAATTCTAACTTGCAGAACATCGTTTAATAAGATTAGAGTTAATTTTCTTGGGAATAATTTGCCAGTTTAACTGATTCTGAATTTGATCGACTGCTGGATTTTTTTTATAACTAGTTTACATGAAACCTGTCTCATGAGATTATTTTTAAGTACTGTATATAATTTATATCTTGCCAGATGTCTTTAAAATTTATAAATGCTATCAGAACTCATAAAAATTAAGTTTTTTTTTAAAATATGTCAAGTAAGTTTATTAAAACATTTAGAGAGAAAGAAAAGTCATCCTTTTGGTTGGGTAGATAACAATACTTTTAATTATATTTTGGACGCATACCGTTGCTTCAGAAGGGGGTACCAGCTTGTGGCTTAAACACCTTCCTTTCTTAAGCTGGACATTTCATTCGTGTCATTGAAATAAAGGAGGGATAAATACCGCGATGGCCACTATAGAATTCTGTGTTGAGAAATCTTGCAGTTCATAACATCGTCAGTAATTGGACAAAATAGGTCGTGTTTTAATCCTGGAGGAATTGTGATGGAAGTCTTTGTTCTAAAA
Source organism: Macrobrachium rosenbergii (assembly GCF_040412425.1). Taxonomy (NCBI): domain Eukaryota; kingdom Metazoa; phylum Arthropoda; class Malacostraca; order Decapoda; family Palaemonidae; genus Macrobrachium; species Macrobrachium rosenbergii. The sequence continues at coordinate 27,958,282 of NC_089764.1, read as the reverse complement.
TTCACAAAAACAAAACTATTTGAAAAGTCTTTTAACAAGGCAATGTGAAACCAAGTGTCCTTTGATATACTTGAAAGGGTTATTACTGTACATTACCAATGCCTTACCAAAAGGCATGCTGGGATTTTGAGGCTGATTTGATACCCAGATTTCACTGAATACAAATGGAGTGAATTTTAGAACAATGCTTGTCCCTGTCAATTAGTGGGATGAGGAAAATACCCACATTCCCTTGTGGACAGTTTCTAATGGAAACCTTAATTAATTCTCATAATCATCTTGGTCGTATTTACACTAATTGAATGCCATGGAGAAGCTAGTCACCATTTCCTTACAGAAGTTACAGAAACCTTTAATGTCAGTTATTGGCTTACTGAACTTTGTGTAGGCTTTCAGAACTGGAGATGAGTGTCCTTGATGTGAAGTGGTTATGTAATGGTAGTACTCTTTACGGGCATTTCGATTTTGCTAGAATGTGTGGCACAATATTTTATTGCCTTGTGTATTTTTAGATGTATAACATTAAGCTTTTTCATTGTACCAAGTGGTCTTGGAAGGCCTTACTACGTCATGGCAACTTGAAAAGTTACTAGAATGTCAACTGATTTTGCAGTTAATAGACATGTTCTCGGGGCAACTTCATTGAAGAGATTGGTCATGATGCAGGTTAGAAATTTTCCTGGTTTTTACATTGATGTGAAATTTACCTTTCAGGATGTGTAGAGGTTTTCGAAATTTTGATCTGCCTGACTTTATAAGGTTGAAGTTGACAATATTGTGATGTCATTCAGAGAGCCCACTGAAGATATTTAGTTTAGGATTAAGTACTGTAAATGTTTTGTGATGGTGGTTTGTGCTCTAATCAAGGTTCTTGCTCGTGATGCTTTAGAATTCGAAGCTTTAGTTTAGGACAGTAGTTTTGGAATGAGATAAAGATTGAAGTTTGGTATTTAATTAGTATTGTTGTGAATAAATTTGTGTAATGGTAAGAGTTCTGCTCAGTGTAATCTTTGCGATATTGGGTAGATATGACTGTGAAAGGTGTATCAGGATAAGATTTTTTTTAGCTCGGTAGATATACGGGATTCACAACAGTTCATGGTGGTCTAGTTTTGGACTAAGAAAAGGTTTGGTTTATGACAGTTGTGTATGGAATACTGACAGTGGTGTTGGACATTTACTTGTTTTTTTTTTTTGACATCTAGATGCCATTTGGGGACAATGGTATTGTTAACTAGATGTTAGGTGGTGACGCTGGACTAGACAATCAGTAATTTATAGATGACATTAGATTTGGTACTTAATTTGTTGGTGAAAGTATAATTTAGTTTCCAGAAATCGTTTAGGAACAGTGGAGTTCAGTACTTGTAAAGTAATTGATGACAGTTGAATTTGGTGGTCAGAAATAAATTCCTAATAGTGGTGTTTGAGATTCTGTAAATGTCATTTCAGCTCAGGCTTTGCTCGTAATAATTTGGCATTGTCTCGTTGGTGCACTTTGGCAGAATCAGGATTCATCATCACTAATATCATCAGAGTGTATAATATATAAAGTTTATAACACAGGATATGTTCTTCGTATTTGAAACGAAGTCCAAGATTCAGAAGAAAGAATGGTTTAAGATCAGTTGGGTTTCAGGGAATCTTTGTTCTTGCTAGGTCAGGTTTAGAAAGTCTGTTAGTTTATGATAATTCTGGTTAACCTGTGGTGCTTTCACATTTCATAATATGTATATTATTTTTATACACTTTGAGTTTCCGGAAAGTTTCTTAGATATTTTGTTTTCAGAAAGTTTGTTGTCTTGACTTTTCATAAAACTACCTTTAGAACATCTGCATTTTCATTTTGGTTTGTAATATAATTTTTGGGTTTAGAAACTGTAATAATTAATGAAATATCTCCTTAAAAGTAACTCTGTTAGTATGTGACATATTTTCATTTACGATGCCAAATGCTTTTATACCTACACAAGTCATCTGTAAGTTCACAGATGTTTTGCATATGGGAAATATGTTAACTTCCATGGTTTTGTCATCACGATGTCTGCTAGCTTTGATACTTTGGCTTTCAAACTCTCAGAGTTTGTAAGTTTGTCCTAAAACATCTGTTAGTTTGTCGTATTTTTTTGCTAGATAGTCTTTATATTGTGATTCCTGTTAACTCTTTATTGAGGTAGAAAGTCCTTTGGTTCAGACATTTTTGGCTAGGGAATCTGTTAGTTAAGACATTTTTGTCTAGGGAGTCTGTCAGTTTAGACATTTTTGGCTAGGGAGTCTGTGAGTTTAGACATTTTTGGCTAGGGAGTGTGTCAGTTTAGACATTTTTGGCTAGGGGAGTCTGTGAGTTTAGATGTTTTGGCTAGGGAGTCTGTGAGTTTAGACATTTTTGGCTAGGGGAGCCTGTCAGTTTAGACATTTTTGGCTAGGGGAATCTGTCAGTTTAGACACTTTTGGCTAGGGAGTCTGTCAGTTTAGACATTTTTGTCTAGGGAGTCTGCCAGTTTAGGCATTTTGGCTAGGGGAATCTGTCAGCTTAGACGTTTTTGGCTAGGGAGTCTGTTGGTTTATAATTCATTTGGCTAGAAAATGTGTTTATTCATGATTAGTTTGGCTAGAAAATCTGTAGTGCATGATTTTATTTGCACTGAAACTTTGATAATAGTGATTTTTTTCTGCTTCTGATTTGGGTGATTTTTTGCTCAGAGTTTGTACTTGTCTGGGTTTCATGAGTTACTGACTTCAAATCTCTTAAACTTGTGGCGAACTTTATGCCCTTTGGAAGCTTGAATTTCAAGTCAGTAGCTCCTACCTCATCTTACTTGTTCCATGAGTAGGGTTCATCTTTTAAATAATAATAATAATAATAATAATAATAATAATAATAATAATAATAATAATAATAATAATAATAATAATAAGTCTTGGAGATGTTTTACCTAAAAAGTGTTTGTTTGAGAGAGGTTTTTGCCAAGAAATTGTTTTAGTTGGGAGTGCGTTTTGCCCACTGTGTTAATCATTGAGAACAAAATTTTTGTTTGCCAAGAAAGGTGTCAACTCCAAAGATTTGTTTTGGCCTACAAAATTTAGCTCTGGATGTTGTTTTACATGGAAAGTGTTAGTTTTAATGTTTTTGTGGAGAAAGTCTGTTGATTCAAAGGGGGGTTGGTTTTGCTAGGAATTTGTTAGTTTGTATTTTTCGACTTCAAAATGTTTAAAAGTTTGCAAGTTTTTTCTCACCCTGAAAATGTGTATTTACTTTTTATTTACCAATAGAGTTATTCAAGCGAGTGTTTTTTTTTTTTTTTTTTTAAGGACGTTTTTATTGTTGGCCTGCAAAGTTTGTTAGTTTTGGAAAAATTTCGCCTTGCCCAGAAAATTCCTTTGTCAGTTTGGGAGAGTTGACTTTGCCCAGAAACTGGAAAATTGCCTAGAAAGTTATTGGGTTTTTTTTTTTACAAGGCAGTGCCAGTTTGTCAGATTTTTTTACCTGTGAAAGTGTTTTGCCTAATGCTTGTGTTTTGTCTAGAAAATGGGGTTCGACTGAGACCTTGACTATAAAATGTCAGCTGGAATGTGTTTTTTGCCATGGAAAGTATGTCAGATGAAGGGAATTTCTTTGCCTGATAGCACTCGCAAGAATAGGGGTTTAGTATTCCCACGGAGATTTTGAATATAATAGTAACTGGCCCAGCAGGAATTAGGAGTTGAATAACATGGGAAATGCATAATTAGTTGCCGGAACGGGAATAGGCTTTGATCTTGATTAGCAAACAAAAATACGCAAAATTTATTTGACACTTTCGATAATAGTAACACGTTTCAGCACTTTATTTAGAAATTTGGGAAATTTGTACTGATCGTTATAAAGGTTTTAGAAATTGTGTGATTGTTACTGAAGACATAACATAAATGGCAAAGATTTAGAGTACTGAAACTCAGTTTGGTATTAGCATTTTAAAGCCAAGTCCTGAGGTATAATGTCCAAGCTTTCCTCGAAGTTTTTCCTAACTAGTGCTCGTTGGCCATGATTGTAGCATTGGTAACCATGTTATAGTCAATGCGAAAAGGCAGTGTTCATAATTTTGTAGTCCTGTACTAGTGATCAATACAAATCGGAAGTTTCTGATGTCTTGTAGATATGCTCTACTGAGTATATGTAGACCGTTTCTTGTGAGCAACATGAAATTGTGATTTTCGTGTTCAATATTACAGTTTTCATTTGTAGGAAATATTCAATTACGTATTCTAATAAGTAAAACATATAGGAATTTTTATTGTCTTGTAATTAGTGAACAGCATGAAACGACTAGTCCTCAGCTTGGTCTTGTTCAGGTGACCAATACAACACCACTTTTGTCGTTTCATAGTCTTGTAAAAACTGGAAGCTGAAAATTTTGAGAATACATTGTAGCTCCAAAACGTTCGAAGGAATGCTCCAATTAGGTGGATGACATTCCTCCCCAATTACTGGCTATGGGATGGATTTTTGCAAGATGTACCACACAGAACCTAAACTGGCCCGGCGGTCCACGTGTAGGGTGAAGGCTGACGTTAGTCCGACCTGCTGTCCTGCTGGGGGAGGAAGAACTCAGGGCAGGAGGATAGTAGCCTTGCACGTCTCTGACCATTTACCTGACTCAATCACTGACATTGAATGGTGTCCGGTCCTCTAAGACGAAGTGGTTTTTTGGGGGAGGGCCGGGGTGCCTCAAGGCGCACTTGTTCCACCTGAAGGGGTTTGGGTCACTTGTCTGCTTCTGGAGAGACTGTGTGTGTCTTGGTGTAATCAATTGCTTTTGTTGTAGCAAAAGACTGGAGGATGACTTGTAATTTGAAAAATAAAGTTAATTAGCTTTTTTTTTTCTCTGGTTTACTTGTGATATTCCTGCAATTCTCCCGTTCAAAAAGACATCTGAAAATATAAATAAGTATTCCATACTTTCAAATAAAACTTGTAGATGGAAATTTCATGTAAACTGAAAATAGCAGCAAATTAAGCTCATAACTTTAAAAATTTAAGTTTAGAATTAATGAACTAAATTTAGTTGCTAACAAATTTAGTTTTTAATAACTAAATGTTTTGGTGGCATGTAAAAAGGTTAAGCCTTAAAAATTATTAGAATTATAGTGCAGCTCAAATGTGATTTTGAGGAAAAATGTTAATCAGCAAAAAACTGTGAAGTTCACTAAATTATAGAATAACCGTCTGCACTTTCCTGCATATTTTACGAGCTCTTTCAGAGTGCAAATTTTCACTGATTTCTCTGGTCAGTCAAACAAACTGACCAGGTGTTCACAAATTAGAATTAAACGCATTACATCATCAAAGTTACATGGAAAAAGTCAGTCAGGCAAAGGTATTTGAAGGAATAATAAAAATAAGTGAAAATTGCAGGGGAACATTCTGTGTGAGGCCCACGAAATATACCAAGTTATTTGAGTCAACTTCGTATAGAAAAGAATAAAGTAAAGTTAGTATATAGACATATTTGCATAGGAGGATAACGTAACCGCATCAATTAGAATTTAGGAGTAATTGCAGCTCTTAAGAATTCTGTCGGGTACAAAGTTAGTGTCAACAGGCCCATACGTTCGAAATATGTTTATCGTAGTTAACCTCTTTTGTTTGTTGTTCATCAGTTTTCTGTGATGGCTGAAAGGCCCATTTTCTATAAAAGATGTCGGCTACAAAGTTAGTGTCAAGAGCCCCCATACGTTCGAAGTATGTTTATCGTAGTTAGCCTCTTTTGTTTATTGTTCATCAGTTTTCTTTGATAGCTGAAAGACCCATTTTCTATAAGATGTCGGCTACAATTTTGTGGTTTGGTAATCTGAAAGTAAACGAAAAGCAGAATGTCGAAATGTATGTTTTACACAACGTAGATTTTCTCACACGTTATTCGTAGAGAAAATGGACAGGATTTTTTCCAGCCATTATGCTTCAGAGCGAACGAAATTAAGTGGCAATAGTTTACGTTTCATTAAGAGTTTTCTTTGACGTTTGAAAGGGTCTAACATTCCTCAGCTGTAACGTAGAAAATAGGAAGACGCCTGGGAAAGCACAAGGGAAGTATATAACTAGTGTTTTCCCATCTCGGCAATCGGCCGTCGGATTAGAAAACAGTCCTCTGAGTCAGCTTCAAAGCTGGTAACTGCTTATACCTCCTGATGGGGATAACTCCCTCCTTCGGGGCGCAGCAATGCTGGCTCCATGGGGTAAAAAAAATTTCTAAGTTTTGTTCATTGTCACGAGTAACCACCCACAAAATAGAAACATTTTCTTGGATTTAAATAAAAGAGCGTCCGGTTACTTACTGGTTTTTATTTCCTTACTACAGTGTACAGAGTTTGCTTATACAATATTTGAGTTAACCACCTATGACTTCGCAACCTTTACCATGGCTCTGCATCAAGTTACCAGAATGCTAATCTGTTGTACATATGACGTCATTAAATATGCAGTCGTCTTCAATGACGTCATTTTCTATGATGACGTCATTTACTAGTGTTTGAACATGCCGTTTTTGGCGGTTCGCTTTAACGGACCATTTTCTATGAATATTTGGTCATTTTAAATACTGTATTCAGTCGTCGCTTCTGTGACGTCATTTTCTATGATGACGTCATTTACTAGCGAGTTTTGGCCGTACTTTACAAGGCTTTATATGCTGTAGCCAGCATTTATTTCAACCTGGTCTTTCCCCTCAGTAGGGTACTTTTAAACTTTTTTTGGGGGGGGATTGAAATTTTTTTTTTTTTTCTTATTAGCTTAAGTAGTTTCGCATAAGCCTTAAGTATAGTCTTTATTATTTTAAGTTCAGTGAACCTTTGCATTTAGGATTTATATTTTTCCAACATTTTTAGGTATCCTCTCTGTAACACTTGTATTTCTTACGTCTCTGAACCTGGCTTATCTCTATTTTTCTTAAACTGCTTTTAGGTTAAACTTCTTAGTGATTATGAGAGAGAGAGAGAGAGAGAGAGAGAGAGAATTATTTACCAGTGTGTGTTTATCATACTACAATGAAACATAATAGGCAAAGATGAGATAGATGAAACGAGAGAGATAGAGATTCTTTACCAGTGTGTTTTTAAACACTACATTGCATTGAAACAGTAGTCAAAACAAAAGAGAGAGAGAGAGAGAGGGAGAGACTAACGAGCTAATCATATCTCCAAAACTGCATAAACATCTGTTTACCAATGCCTTTTTTGCCAGTCTTGGCAGTAAATCAAAACAACAACTGATTTCTAACTGACCTCAAGATTGCCCTCACCTGGAATGACCAATCCCTTCTTGCTGCTAGCACCTGCAGTCATAGGCAGCCCTCTTGAACCAATGAGCAGGAATGAATCATGACTCTCAAAATGAGATGTGTTGATTCAGTTCAGAAAGAGTGGATATTAATGCACAGGTGATCAAAAGTGAAATTTCACCCGTGATGCAGCTGGGAGGTTAGTGTCACCTCAGGAAAAATTTGGAATGGAATGGGATATAAAATTTAGGCGAGAGACCAAACTCTAGGACATACGAGGGCATTCAGCGCTGAAGGGAAATTAAGAGTATATAGGTTTTCAAGGTTTAACAGGAGGAAAACATCGCAGTTCCACTATGAAACAATTGTTAGGAGAGGGTGGAAAGTAAGATGGATGAAATAGGATATGAACGGAGGTACAGTAAAGAGAATAAAAGGGATTGCAGCTAGGCTTTCAGTAGTGCTTACAATGCACCGTTTGAGGCGCATAGACGGCAGTAGCCACCTGCGGAGAGGGAGACTTTGGGTTGCTTGAACAAACCTGCTGTCAGCAAGGGGAATGTTGATAGCGTGTGATCTACAGACTACTAAAATTTAGAGCACCTGTGCCTCGTGAAAAGGCAAGATTTCCATCGTGACAAAAGTGCAAAGCAAAATTGTTCTATTTACAGAACTTGCTCAGCCAAAACATGGCCGAATGCTACGATACATTAGGCACACAGATTTATTGACCCTAAAATACTTGCTTTTGCACAGTCCTCAGAGAAAGTCTAGAGGACTCATATATCAAAAAGTTACCTGTGAATGTACAGCATACAAGAAAAAGCTGTAACGATATAACCTTCAAGCTCGCACCTCTTTCTACAAATTGCTGGCTGGACGACTTTTTGAAACCACAACAAGAACAACAATGCAGAACAGTTTCAGTAATGCAAGTATAACAAATAAGGACATGTCTACAAGGCCAACTGGTGCTTGAATCAAACAGAAAATGAGGCAACATAAAGGCAAGATAATTACCTTCAAGTAAATAAAAGAAACAACAAACATCATTCATAAACAACAAAGAGGAAATACCTTGCAAACTAAAACTAACAGCTTAAGAGTTATTTTATAAAATGCTTTTTACCAGCAATTTTTCATTTGCTTCCCTTGTCAGACCAGCAAAAAAGTTATCAGTAAATCAGGTGGTCTGTATTTCAAACAAACGTGAAAATTGACAAGGAAACAAGGAAAAATCGAAATACTGTACAATAAAACTTGGAAAAATGAAATAAAATAGACGGTGACAGTGTGTCTGAAACATTCTGGTAAGCATAATGGAAATAACTGAGAAAAGGCGAAAATTGGCATATGACATACATAAGACATGAAAATTGTTTTACACATACTGTAAATACCTGTTGGTTGCCAAAGACCTTTATTATTAATTCAAATGGAAAGACCAAGTTCTGAATCCCGATATATAACAGTAATTAGACAACAAGAAAGACGTCCCCGTTTAGAGTCAAAACTGAACCCCTGCCGCTCAAGCATTCTCAGCCGTTTGCTTAACGTGAGAGCCGAGACGCAGTCCTGTGAACAAAGATACCTTCTCCCACTGGATACAGAATTGAACTTCAAATTCGTCAACCTTTGCAATATTCGTTTACCCATTTAACATACTGTGACAAATGAGGGAACTGGGCATGTTTACTGCACAATACACAAATACAGCTATTGAAGATAAGGGCACCTGAGGAAAAGGATTTCAATATGTACAGTGAATGACAGTTGAGTTAGTAGCAGATGTGATCGGAAGGGAGTCATTATTAGGATGTTTAACCAGACCGCAAAGTCCAAAATGAACTCTCATGGGGCTAATACGAAGGTTTTCTTTTTTTATAACAAAAGAAAAGTTGATTTTATCTAATAACTTACAATTCTTCAACACTGACACCTTAAGAGAAAAGACTTGCATAGGAGTGGTGAGATGTAGCCCGGTACTGCAGACTACTACATGGCAACAAAGGAAAGAAACTCGAGGTTGATGGACTTTTGATGCCAGGTGAACCACGTTACAAACAGGAGGTCACTGATTACAAAATCATCATACAAGAAGAGAGAAAGGTGTGACGGTGAGAGACCTGTAACCTTACAGGGCATTAAAAAATACTGTAAGAACTATAAAATAATTACTGTACTAGTGGATCACAATGGGGGTGAGGAGTGAACAGAGGAAGTACTAATGGTAGAGAGAGTAAACACAAAACCAAACTGTGGGAAAGAAAACGGAACTTAAAAGGTATGAAGATAAATCAAACAATTGATTTTTCTTCAAGCACAAGAGAGAGATAGGAAATTGCACTGACATTTTGGAAGGACAATGAATTGTAATTGGAATATAAGATTTAGGCCAAAGTTCAAGCGCTAGGACCTAAGAGATCATTCAGCACTGAAAGAAAATTTTAGAATGAAGGGCAGGTTGAAAAGTGTCTTAGGAGGAAAACCTCTCAGTTGCACTATGGAAAGGGTAGAGCGTAAGATGGAAGAAAGAGAATATGAACAGAGGTATGGAAAAGGAATGAAAGGGATTGCAGCTAGGGGACGAAGGGACGCAAAAACAAACCAACAAACAAAAAACAATGGGCAAAACTAGGCATAAGCAATGTGAAAGCATTATGAAAAAGCAGAGCAAACAAAATAAGACTGAAATTGATCTACATAGGGTCATCACAGATAATGGAATAAGGAACAAAAATTCATATAGTTCAATTGTGGTAAACAGTGAAGAACTCAGTTCAAAATGAAAGAGAGGATTTTCGTGAAGTACGCAAAGTCACATATTCGAGAAATATGACTTGAAATCCACCTGACAATGGGAAAAAGATGACTCAACAAGTAACACCATAGATAGAAAGGTAACAAGATGTATGACCTAATGTATAATAACTGTTATGATAAGCATCCAAGACAGGCGAACATGGACAGGGCTCTTAGAAACCACCATTTGACCATATACCACAATCAGTAGTGGTCAATCAGGAATTCATTCAGAGCTATACAAAGGAATATATGAGACTGAAGAGCTAGAGTCTGTAGAGAGAAGGAGAGAAAGGAAAAGGGAAGGAGCGGGAAAAAGACTTGGACTCGAGAGTGGATTATTTCACGAGTGAACGAGAATCTTCTGCATTTATATCTCAGGCTGAGGCTCCTATACTTTAAATGTGGGAAGCTGCATATTTTAACCTATAGACTCTTGAGCAGAGTTTACAAGGTCAATCAGTGCAAGGACATGTGTTCTGAAGAGACGTGATGTCGTCCATGACAAAGAACCTTTTAGGAAAAGGGACAACATGCAATCAAAGCGCCAAGTTTGTTCTACCAAAGCAATTTAAATAGACTCCCTACAAAACCACCTGAGATTTCAGATATTTTGCGACCACATAAGGAGACAATGGGGTGGATAGACTACTCTACCACTGAGTTTGTTGGGAAGCAATAGAGAAAAACAAGTATCTAAGTGGAAGATGGCAGACGATGATCAAACATGAATATAAATCTGCAGCACATACTCACAGAAGATTTAAAAGGAGATAAAAGCTTGGGAATCATTCCTGTGTTGAGGGTCATATTTTGCACCTCTGGAAGGTTATTTTTTTTACATTGGATAAATAACATGTCCATTATTGGTCTTAATTTTACACACACATTCCTAAAAAGCTGTAACCTAGTCAAGTCGAACAACAATTCTAAGCCAAATATAGTGGAGGACGCCCAAAATGAAAATATCTATCAGCCGTCTAATTGCCTGTTCAATATGGCTTCAGATGTTGGTCTCTGTCTAAATTAGCAAATAAAAAGTCTTTCAGAAAAAGATAGGGTTGTTTCAGTACGAACGAGAGAGAGAGAGAGAGAGAGAGAGAGAGAGAGAGAGAGAGAGAGAGAGAGAGAGAGAGAGAGAGAGAGAGAGAGAGAAAGGGGGGAGGGACAGGTTAACAAAACACACACAAATTTATTAAAATAAAAAAATAAAATGAACACACCAAATCGTTTACCATATTTTCGAAAATTATTTTGTGATCAAGCTTATTTTGTCATTCTTGCATGACTCAGAGATATCAGCTACATAGTGCTCACACTGAGTAAATTGATAACAATTAGATTTCGTAATACAGCATAAGTCTTACAGTTATATGTTATATTTTGGCAATTAATGCCCTCTACTTTATGCTCGTAAAAATTACAACAAAATATCCCTCGGGAAGTGTTAGTGAAATCTCTTTCCCGTTCCCGACATGTTTCGTTTTTTGGAAAAAAAAAAAAAAATAGAAGTAGTGCCAGCCTTGGCACTTGTCAGACAAATAAAGAATTTCTACCCACTTACAAATAAAAATTTTTTATATATAAACAAATAGTCTTTATACACAAGCATTTACAGGACAGGACCATACACAAATAAAGAGTTTAAAACACACGCTCATGGCTCATTGGCCTCAGACAGAGTATTAAACAGAGGGATCCAAAACCACTCAACTTATAGGACTCCCTCTTTTTTTCTTAAGTATCAACAAACATAAAGACAAGTCCTGTAATAGTTTAAGGGTTCATTACGTAGGTCAGTCTCCAGCAAAATGGACGATTTTTGACAAGGCACCATGAAAAGACTGGTGTGATTTGACAAACTCTATTTTTCGGAAACTTTTTCTGAAACCAAGTCACACAATTAAGCAGAAATCACACAACCTTGACAGTACATAGCCAGTGGGCAGATAGCTAGGTCAAAGATGACACTGCAGCACTAATAGAGCAATGAATATGCTTGGAACAGAAAACTGAATGGGAAGAGACAAAATGCAGAAGGAATAAAGCAGAACAGAAAGAAACAATAAACAATAAAAAAATGGAGGCCGTATTTCAAGATTTTTCTAAATGAAGAGAACAAACGTGAATAGGTGGAAAAATTATATGTAAAAGGGACGAACACAGAATGTGACATCTTTAGATATAAGGAAGACCTTAACGTCTAACTCATTAAAACCAGCTGGACAAATAATCATAGGAGGATTGTCCAAAATAATGGAATTATTATAATTATTATTCACGATAACTGAACCAACATGCGTAAGGCCTCTAAACACGACAACTAAGTTAACACAATGGTAACGACTAGCAGGATACCAATGCACCCCTTTAACTGAAAATAGAGGATGCGAACCATTGCGCACTAAATAGAAATTTTTTAAAAAGAACAACACTTGTACCATTTACATACGGCATCGCCTTATTCTCAAGACCAATAATCTTGTCATTTGTAAGCACTTTAAAGAATAACTGTCCCAAAACACTAGCACTTTAAGGAACAACTATCCCAAAACACTAGCACTTTAAAGAACAACTGTCCCAAAACACTAGCACTTTACAGAACAACTGTCCCAAAACACTATCTGCACAACAACAGACATGCTCTCTCTACGTTCTAAAGGAACACCATCAGCAACAGGTCCCCGCTAATGCTGGCTTGGAAAAACTCTTGAGATAGAATACGTAGCCTCTAATACTAAGTTACTTTCGTAAACAACCTAAAAGTTTATGGACAGGCTTTAAAGTTACCAAAGTTAACATAATATCTGCCTATACATCACGGGTTGCCAGGCTCAAGACAGGTACATTAACAATGGAAGAAGATAAGGGTACTGCACTATATATATGCTACAGACAATGGGTCATAAGAGTTTTGAGTTATGATAAGAAGTTATAGTAAGCAAAAGCAGGTTTGACGTACCTACTTGTTATGAGAATCTTACCAACAGCAAATTGAAAATTATGGAATCCTATTGCACAGCTTTATGAGCATTCGTTGCAAAAGGACGTCTTCAGAAAGATGACTTGAAAATAACGATGAAAGACAAGATGATTTGTATTCATGGTAGGATCTTAAGTCTACCTGCCAACTTGTTTCCTTAAGCCCACAGATAAGGCATCGAAATGAGTAAGGATAACATTCTAGGAAGAGAATGAGGAGATGACAGTGACTTAGGCCTACCCAAAAAACACATCGTAAGGATAAGTACTTGTGGCCATTAACAAAGTGCCATTCTCATTTGACATTTGAGTCAAACCAGAACTTGCATTTCCGGAGACTGGACCAGGCAAACAGAAGTGACAGTTTTCACACACACAAATACACACACACACACAATGGGATTTTCACCTTCAACACAGCCATAATCAGACAAGTAACAAGTACACAGAAAAGTTAATTTAAGAACAGCAGCATGAGAGCAGAATTACCATTCATAACTTGTGGCTTGTCAAACCATACGGACATACATATAGTATTAACAGACTATCAAATTCATTCAAGAGAATCAAGTTTTTACCAACATTTGTCATTTTATCAGTTCCCACTGTCCACAAACCATTTATATTGTTTTCAATTAACATCATTTTTATTTTAGAAATATTTTGGTATAATTATTTTCCACGCTTATTTTCACTTTTGACTCAATATTTTCTTTTTCAGTCAGTTATCTGTGAACTGAATGTACACTACCTATATATACTGTCAGCGTGTAACACTTGTAAATAAAAAACGTTTCATTATGGAATAACTTCATTTTCACATACAAGACAGATTATACTGTACACTACTTTAGGTAACACTTTGGTTCTGTAATGCACTATACCCATATTTTTCCTTCTGCACTGTACTGTATCCATATTTTCCTTCCTTATTAGTTCTTTAATTCTCCTCCAAGCCATCTTCCCTCGAAATGGTAACAACATACGTACATTTACTTAGAATGGAAATACATAGTTTTTAATATCACAAAACCCATTAAGCATCAGATGCCTTGTATCTGGAGTTAAGTAACCTTCATTCCACTGGGCGGCTTTCTAGCAGGTCAAAATAAATGCGAAGATATGACTTGTCACTCACTCAACCTTCCTCTTCATATGCATTGCTGTTATCCCTAAAGGAGGTCGGTTGCCTTTCCCTGATGCATCTTCTCCAACTATTTCCATCGAAAGCATCTTATTAGTTATCTCCTCATGTGTCCTGCCAGAAAAGAAAAAATATGTGGTCATATTATTGTAATATACACATATAGACCCAGCAAAACCTTTATACCTGATATATACGTGCTCTTTTGCCCATGATAGATTTGGCCAAATCAACATATATAAGACCAAGAATACTCAAAGTTCACAAATCTATCTTAATAAGTACATACTAGGCTTCCACATCTGTTGAAAGGTAAGCATTTCCACATGGACTTCATGAAAGTGACAATTCAGGCGTATATGAAGTATACTTGATCACTTAGACAATTGTTCTGTGCACTTATACAATTAATAACTGGACGTCATTTGAACAGGATGGCATCTAACGGAGAGAAACTGCTTCAATAGCAATCAACAATACAGCACATAATATCCCAGCACACCTTCTACAGTAAATTCTCTCTCTCTCTCTCTAACAGCTTAATAATTCTGAGTATTCATCATCAGATGAAGGGTATTTTTAAATATTCAAAGGTTACTGCAAAAGTTACTTCACCAACATCAGACTTACTAAATTCAGCATCCCCAAATACGTATTAAAGAGATAAGGAATCCAAACTTACTCTAGGAGTCTCTCAGTCAGGCAGACATTCCAGAAAACCACTCGCAAAGGCATTTGCTAACAGAATGGGACATCACCTGAAATTCAAAACATCGTAGAAACTAGAGTTGCCCATATATATATATATATATATATATATATATATATATATATATATATATATATATATATATATATATATATATATATAACTACTTCCTTAGCAGGGAATAATGTGAGAATACAAGAACAGTACTGAGTGCCAGCTTATACACTGTTCCTTGAGAATAATGTATAAGCTGAGAAAAAATAAATAAAGTTTCAATTGATTCTTGCTAAATAATGCAAGGAATAATGTATAAGTGCCCTTATGTATAAGCTGAGAATCCTTGCATAAACTTAGACTAAAATCCATACTAGCTCCAGTTTAGAATTCAGCCACAGGCTGATATACAGAGATATAGTATCTCTGTAATGCAGACAAAAATAAATTGACAATTATGCCTGGGCCTTCCATATGAAGTAGTTTGATACTACTTATATAAAAAGTACAGAAAAATACTCTTTGTCTTCGTACATCAACAAAGAACACAATGCTAAACTGTAAATTTCCTCCATATATTTGCATAAGTAAAATGAAAAACTATATGGATGTGCCCATACCCTAAAATGAATGAAATGACCATCAAATGACAATCAGGTGACATGCCTGTCACAGAAAAGGCATTAATCAGAAATACTGAACAATTCCATTACAAATTAATTCCTCCCGAATTACCATTCATCTTTAATAAAACGATAATTGTAATAGCAATAATTACATGTACAGTGTACTATGAACAGTAAATGTACAACTAATTAACCTGATTTGTTTGCGTAATACTGTATAACATGCAATGAGCATGGTCATCACCTTTGGTGGGTAAAGGAGGCACACTAATTCTAGGAGCATTTGCATAGGTCACTTGAAGGAACCAAACTATTGCACCTACTTTCCTGTATAACCTCTGGCGGAGCACCTAAATTTACAGCAAAGTCTATCAATCTCTGTGAGAGTTGAGAGCTCAGTTATCAGGTCAAACAATATTTAAAAATTAAAACCACGGCCAACCGCCAATTCTTCAGTCATTTTTCCACATGGTAACTGTTAGGCAGGGATAACTGACAACAACAGTGGCCCCAAAAGAGAAACTGCAGCCAATTCATTCCAGTGTGCAACACAGAAGTCGAATGTGAGAACTGACCACACTTGAACACTTCAACTTTCCCAGGCAACATCTGCCTTCTGTCATCCTATCCAAGATTTCATCCCCATCCCTCTTGGCAAGTATAAACCCTTATGACTTACAACAGAAACTCCTCAGAACTGTTACCCGAGTAGATGAACGCTGGGCAAAACACACCATGCAAGAAAGCAGAAGTAGATACAATTTATGTTGAAACTTTTTACAATGCATATACCCTACCTATGAAGACATCCACTTCTACCATTGAGGATGTTAAACTGTCTCTCTCTCCCGGCTGAATTTCCTTTAAGAGCCCTCTCTGGTTTATAGTCTGTTACTCTGCTCTTAGGGGCTTTCAAGTGAAGATTTAAAGAAAGAAAGAATCACTATGACTTTTCATCTGCAACTTTAGTAGAAAATTATCAAAACCTCAAAAACAAGACATTGTGAAGGTTAACCGTCATACATCAGACTTCCATAGATACCTCCAAAATCACCATTACATATTGTTCCACCTAATCCAAATCAAACTTACTGACCAGCTGCATGCTACCTAGGTCCCTGAAGCAACACCTGCCCAAAACATCACAATTTAGCACCTGATGATGTCTCCAAACCACACAAAATGCAATCAAGTCAAAACCAGCTCCTCTCATTCCTGTTTCTAACTGGGCAGAGCCTAGTCAACCTTAGCATTTGATCAGACAAACAGGCTTTTACTTACAATTCTTTATTTTACAAAAATGCTTTAAAATGACAATTATATATGTGAGCTTCACCAATTATCATACTAACAGTTGTTTTGTTTCTTCAAATCAGTCTTTGGCATCTGTGTATTTCTTATATCATTGCACCCAAACACTCCAAGGGTATAAAAGGGTATAATATACTGTACTTTATTACCAGATATCAGTTACTTATAGTGAAGTATTTTCTAAGTTATTCTTCCACTTCAGGGGCCAATTAAAGTGTTGTATCTACAAAAAACCAGTTCTTGCTTAGCAATGTAACTGGTAGGCTAGACCCCAACAAAGAATCTCCAACCCAACTCTGTGAAGGTCATAGTACAATGGCTTCAATCAAACTGGACAAATGGTCACCCCAGGCTGGCATCACACAATTATGATAATCAAGTGTCAATGTAAACCCCCACATACTATTATCAACCTCCATTAAATAAAATTCTGAGATTAACAAAACACCTTCTATGATCAAATGCTGATCAGCTGCATTTGCACAGGCCATAATTTGATAGAAATACTGCATTGGAAATCACAGGAAATCAGGAAGTGCTGCAGACTTATAAAACCAACGACTCTAGGATTAGGTTGGGTTAATACTTTCATTCCTAAATAACCTGAATTAACAGTGCCAGAATTTTTACGCGTTTTAAAAAACTAATGTATTTCAGAAGTCCTTGATTATTTCCTTAGTTTGTGGTTAGGATACAGATGCAATGTAAAACTATTAAACCTTTCTTCTCAAAAACCATACACACAGTTCTGATCTGAAAGCCAGTACTGTTGTACCAGTGGCAATAAAAATCAACACCAAAGTCAGTTGCTCTGTATGAAGCCTAATTTTGGAAACAGACTGTTCATAATAACAAGGAAATTTTAATTGCTTGCTAATGTATGTTTACAATAATGTTGCTTTGCTTACAAACAAATAATAATTCAAAGTTTCTAGGCTAGGCCTATGTATCTCCCTGTCTTAACCTTGTTCTGTCCACAACTCTCATGACCTCATTCACTTCTCTTCTAAGGTAAGTTAGGCTAGGCCCATTACTAAGCCCATTAACTACTGATCCTGTGAAAATTTTACAAAATGGTAAATTTTTTTTAAGTCATTATCGTATTTTGGAGTTGAAAGTATCAATTTCCTCTGAAAGATCTTGGGCTCTGTTTCCTTGACACATGAATTAACCAACCACACCTAACCTTATTTAACCTGGAGTACAAGGTCTTTCACATAATGCATTACATTAGTTTGAAAACATTCCATTAGCTCACCTTATTCTGAATGAGAAGTCTTAGTGGGATTAAGGTCCCTGCATTTCACTCGTTTGGTGTTTTACCCCTCCCCCCAAAAAACTACTTTTCCACTGTGGTCCACCAAATTGTTGGGGGACCACAGTGGGCCCACTATCTCTAAAAGTACTCATGGGTTAACAAAACGAAAATCAGTAACGTTCAAACACCCATTAGAAATGGGAAAATTATAGTCTCAATTCCACCATGAAATAATGGTTTGAAGTAAACTGATACCTACAAAATCAACAAAACAGCCAATAAAATGCCCATATAGGGTGAGGGGCAGAGAGTGTGGCTAAGATACAGGTCCCACGTAGGCCTGGTAGTAAAGGACCATGCATAATAGGCTAGCCTAAATTGACCAGATTACCATCTGTCATTGAAAAACTCTTACTCAAAAATCAACCAAATGGCCACGACATTACTCTGTGCCCTAGGCCTATGCCTATGACAACCTACATAGCCATTATTGGTTGGGCTACAAAAGGCTACCCAGAGGAAACTCCCTTGTTGCTTTCATTAATTGAAAATTACTCATTTCTTTGACCCAGTAGATCATTATTCGCTAGATTTACGCTACAGTACCAAAAATCGCACCTTAAATCCGTCGTTTTCACGGCTAAATACACTCATCATTGGAAAGGAGAGGCAGGGGCTTCACAAACACAGTCTTCAACATTCACCGGACGTATACGTGAAAGAGTTGCCAATTCTTCATTTCAGTCTTTACCCAAAAGCGAGTGAAAATGATTGTGAGCGCGCGCGCTCATAAGCACAACGAATGTTACGGGATTTTTGTTCATGCTCCTGCTGTATATTATTATTATTATTATTATTATTATTATTATTATTATTATTATTATTATTATTATTCAGAAGATGAACCCTGTTCATACGGAACAATCCTACAGGGGCCATTGACTTGAAATTCAAGCTTCCAAAGTAGCCTATGCGATGTTCATCAAAGTCACTATTGACTTTTCATATGTAATTTTATCACTGAACGTGTTTTAACAAAAACGAAAAGATCCATTTTTCTTATGCAATACAAATAACATAGCTTTAAGCTTTTTCATCTTCGTGTTGTCTAAAATCTTCGAGAGTCGAAAAAATTAAACATATACTTCCCATGTTTTGTTTAGTCAAGAAAGGATTTTAGACGATTGGAATGTTATTTTATCAGAGAGAGAGAGAGAGAGAGAGAGAGAGAGAGAGAGAGAGAGAGAGAGAGAGAGAGAGAGAGCGAGTGTAATATAGGCGAAACCAACAATTTCAGAACCTTGCTACAGTCGGGTAGAATTCTGAGAGAGTAAGAAAGGCGATTAAATGTCAATACCCAGGCTATTCTCGTCTTTATTCCATGTGACAAAAAGGCTTCTTTCTGCATTCTGTACTGCGACAGTACAGGTCTCTTTTACAAAGTAACTCTCCTGATCTGTTAACTCTTTCTCTTTACAGAATAATTTTAAACAAAGTTCTTTCAATCTTTTTGTTCAGCTTTGTTTTTTAAATAACAAATAAATTATTAAAATTAGTGTTAAGGAAACACTTTTGAATTATATTGCCTGAAATAGTGCTAAAACTCAAATAAGATTTGCAATACAGCTAAATAATAGTTTATTCTCTCTCTCTCTCTCTCTCTCTCTCTCTCTCTCTCTCTCTCTCTCTCTCTCTCTCTCTCGATTCCTGGATCTTAGCGCTTGTTTTTCAGAGAAGTTTCATTTATGTTAACGAAAAATGCGCCCAAAATATTGAGTCTAAATGTCGACAATTTTTTTTTATATGAAAGGCTTCCTTATAATACAAACAGTAGAATGAAACAGCACACACGCTTGCATATTCAGTGATAGGAAAGTATTTTGAGAGAGAGAGAGAGAGAGAGAGAGAGAGAGAGAGAGAGAGAGAGAGAGAGAGAGAGAGAGAGAGAGTACCTGAAATGAATAGTAAATGAAAAATTAGTAATTATAGTATTATTATATCCGTGTCCTGCGTCAAGGCCATCGCTGAAAACGAAAGGAAAATAATGAATAAATAAAATGTAGGATCATGTGAAACGGTGGTAAGGAAAGATATATATATATATATATATATATATATATATATATATATATATATATATATATATACATAGAGAGAATACAGAGAGAGAAGAATTAACTGAAATATTTACTGTGTTATTATTGATTATAACAATATGGCTATGATTTGACACTTTAAAGAAAACAAAATATGAACATCCGAAGTAAAGAAATAAAACTATGATCGTCGAGATATCTTTAGCAAAGACTATTTACAAAGGAAAATTGCATCACGAGCTTTCATAACTTTCCTTAAAATGTAAAAAAGAAAGGACTTGCACAGATAAAAATATAATGATACTAGACTGGAATAAGTACAGCAAAGACCACTCAGCAAGCCATTGCGATTGGGGGTGCTGACCTAGTTCCTTTGCCTTGACCCTGGGGGATACTGGTGCCTGTTTACAACTGGGTGGTTTGGTCAGGGTTGGTCTGGGGCACGACTGCCTCCAGGGTGCAGTGCCTGCCTTGGCTGGTTTGGGGTCGCTGCGCCCCTTCATCTGTGGTGGCTGGCTGCAAACTTTTGGGAGGTGGGCAGGGGTTAAAATGCCCCTGGGGACTTGGTGTCCGACTGCACTTGTGCAGGGTGGGCGGTGGCTGTGAACAGGTATCTGCTTCTATAATGCAAAGTGGGCACCTTGCGTGTGTGTGTGTGTATGTATGTGTGTATGTATATATATGTGTGTGTATGTTTTTGTATGTATGTACACACACATACACACACACACACACACACACACACACATATATATATATATATATATATATATATATATATATATATATATATATATATATATATATTAATCATTTATTTATAAATTCATTTACTTATATGCTTATTTTATCTTACGGTCCAAAGAAACCTATTACAAAAAAGAATGATTTCCAGCCTCAACATTTCCTAATTATACACTTGGAATACTTAAAAAAAAAAAAAAAAACAGAATCAAAAGTACAATAATAATAGTTTTGGCAAGGAACACATTTCGCGTCAGGGAGAACAGCAAGAATCTCTATCCCTGAATATCAGACGAAAAACATTTGTTCGGAAGGTCCGCTGTAATATATAATAATTCACCAGCTTGCTAATTTATCCATTCAAATGTAGGAAATATATGTAAATAATATTCAGTCTGGTTTTTCATAACTTCCAGAGATTTTAAGTCGACGTCGTTATGGATATTGGAATGGTTTAAAATAACCTAATTATGGATAATTATGTGTACAGTGGAAGGCCAGATTTCAGACCATAACAGAGCTTTTTATAAGACTAACGGGTTTCATTTTGACTGATATCCAAACGCTTCTGTGAAATCGTCCAGCAACTATATAGGATCGTTTTCTCCTCGTTTTTGCCAACACTGGAATTTGTCCCATTTATAAATGGAGCGCTTTAATCGGACACTTTTAAATGGGAGGCCTAGTGTTAGGTTGAAAATAGTTTTAAATTGGATTGATGTTAGTTTTTGTATTTTTGGAACGTGCGATAAGTTAAGGATATAAGAATCACATTGACTTCTAGCTGGGCATTTAGAGCAAATCTGACACATTATTGGAACTTTTTCTGAAGATTAGATGACGTTGTATCTCAATTTTAGACGGAAAGTGTTGGTTGATTATTTACTTCAAACTGTCATAAAATCAAGTAAATTAAAGTATATATTGGTGAGTATTTGCGTGTTTATCTCAAGTAGATTTATGCCATAAAAAATAGAATACCATTTAGAATACAGCCAGTGTACTTCTAATGTTATATAATACAAATACTAATGATGACATATGAAGAGGGGTTTATCTTCTGAATAATAATAATAATAATAATAATAATAATAATAATAATAATAATAATAATAATAATAATAATAATAATAATAATAATAACCAAAGAACAATAAATGGAAATAACATCTCACCCATATGCAAGAAGTGCAATATGAAAGACGAGACCATAAACCATATTGCAAGCGAATGTCCGGCGCTTGCACATAACCAGTACAAAAAGAGGCACGATTCAGTAGCAAAAGCCCTCCGCTGGAGCCTGTGCAAGAAACACCAGCTAGCTTGCAGTAATAAGGGGCATCGGACACCAACCTGAGGGAGTGACAGAAAACGATCAGGCAAAGATCCTCTGGGACTATGGTATCAGAACAGAGAGGGTGATACGTGCCAATACACAAGACTTGACGCTGATTGACAGAATCAAGAAGAAAGTACCACTCATTGATGTCGCAGTACCACGGGACACCAGAGTAGATGAGAAAGGAAGACCTGAAAATAGAGATAAGAAGGATATGGGATATGCCAGTGGAAACTGTACTCATAATCATAGGAACACTAGGCACGATCCCAAGATACCTGAAAAGCAACCTGGAGAAACTAGATGTTTAACCTGTCGAATGCAGATTCTGTCCTTAGAATCTAAATCAGCCAGTCTGCAACATGGTGACTGATTGGTAAGTTTGAAATACGGGTCTTCCAAGGCACTAAGGATAGGAGTTGCTTGACCAGTCACAGGCCTACACCACACCCAGTATTTCTGTCACCCTCATTCATTGGCTGAAACCTTTGGCTTTTCTCAAAGCGTCTTCATAAATGATTTATCATCGACTGGTTGAGACGAAAACTCATTTTCAGAAGATATATCTGTAGGGATCGTTATTACCTTCAGTATTAAGTAAAATTTGTAAATTAATATGTAAATACATGAATGAAAATATGGTAAATAAAAAATTGAGAAAAAGATATGCCAAAATGTTGGGAAGCAAGATCAAATTGTGCCCCAAATAAACAAACACTGTTAAACCAACGATTTTCATTTATCCAGTATAATCTCATGAACGAAAAAACCCTTTCTCTCTCTCTCTCTCTCTCTCTCTCTCTCTCTCTCTCTCTCTCTCTCTCTCTCTCTCTCTCTCTCTCTCTCTCTATGGGGATACTTCATGTCAAATATGATTTACAGTAATTTCTGACATGTTATAAGTAACTAAAAACTCATGTTGCAGAAATCAGAAATCTTCATATTCACTTCCCCAAATTTTTCTCTTTTATTACTTATTTTCTCTTTCTTATATATTAGACGCAATCGAACACACGGTTAGTTCACGATTTATGATAAGTATTTTTTATAAAATATGCAAATCCTCAGTTTTAATCAGAAAGTAAAATAAGGTTTGAAACTGTCTATGGATTTACAGAACATCCAGTGTTGGTTATATATACATTAGTTTAGGCTAAAGAGAAAACGTTCTATTGAATTAAAGAAAACTAAATTTCGTAGAAGAACCTTCTAATATTAGAGCCCAAACTCTTACAATTACTTTGCACGCAGCATATTTTTGCTTTGTCAGTTATTTCTTCAACATTTCAAACTTAATATAGCATAGATATTATTCTATGCAATAATAATATTTCTGCAACAAATTGGTCAGGAGGTGACTGTAAGAATTATGAAAAATACATTTGAAAGATAAATATAAAGTATAATCTTTTTAATGAACATTATTATTATTATTATTATTATTATTATTATTATTATTATTATTATTATTATTATTATTATTATTATTATTATTATTATTATTATTATTATTCTTTTGGCTTGTTCAAGAAGAAAACCTTTTTTTTTTTCAGTTACGAATATGATTACTTTATCACAACAGAAGTACAGTGAAAATCATTCATAAAACCCTTTCGTGAACATAATCTGTTCGTGCTTAAAGAAAAATCTGTACACGAAACAAAAATAAATTTATAACAAGTAAAGCATGAGCCGAAGTTTCTTCACCGCAATCAAGTTTTCTGTGTAGCGTATAATGATGTATGAAACTCTTAATGTGTTGCAGTATGAAACTCTCAGCTACGAACAGGGAGCGCTCAGTTGCTCCCCAGATGTGGTCAGGGAGAGGTGCGTCAGCGACGCCTCTTGAATTGGACTTTGCTGTGCGAGACGCACGATCATGGCTAGCTTTATCCTTAAATAAAATAAAAACTACTGAGGCTAGAGGGCTGCAATTTAATATGTTTGATGACTGGAAGACTGATGATCAACATACCAACTTGCAGCCCTCGAGCCTCAGTAGTTTTCAAGAACTGAGGACGGACAGAAAAAGTGCGGACCGTCAGACAAAGCCATCTCAATAGTTTACTTTTACAGAAACTAAAAAGTGTTATAAATTCGTTTGATTATCATTAACAGTCTAACAAAGAGTCAAGTAAACATATTTCACCGCTGATCAAAAACTGAATATTAACACTCAAAATGAAAAATAAAATAGATGGGAAAAATGTGTGCACCACAAAAAAAAAAAAAAACAAAAAAATAAATAAATAAAGGGGGGCAAAGGAAGTCGAAGAATAAAACCAACGAAAGACAAGGAAAGGTATGTAATAAAGATATATATAAAAACGACGGTTTTAAGCAAATCAGTAAAACTAAAGTTTGAAATCTTAATAATTTACTTATATTGAAAAACAATGGCAAAAAGGAAGAAAGTCTTTACAAAACTACAAGAATAGGGAAAGAAAATGACACTGAATGTTGTAGAGAATTCATTTTTTTTTTTAAACAAGAGAGTCTCGGATATTCTCGAAAAAAAAAAAACGGTAGTCAAAAACAACAACACGAAAACTTAAAAATCCAGGGGGTTCAACAAACGTCACGACGGATCTGTTAAAGAACAAAAAAAAAAAAAAAAAAAAAAAAAAAAAAAAAGAGCAGTTGCGGAAAATTTACTGAGCAAAAGCCGCACCAAATGTGGTTTGGAATCGTAAATTTATGTGATGTGTTTCGGGAGTAAAACGGCGTGAAGTTCTTCTTTACTTTATAGGGATACATTTTTATTCTAAACAGACACTGAAAAGAAATAGGATACAAATTCCGAAGAGATACTTGATGCAGAATACAATTTTCAAAAGAAATATTAACATACTAAAAGTTAATGGGGAACACACGATATATATATATATATATATATATATATATATATATATATATATATATATATATATATATATATATATATTGATTAGTTCAAAAAGTTAACTCACTTGGTATATAAAAATTGTAGAATACTCCATATACGATAGATAACAAGAAGCGTATATAACCTCAACAGTACTCTAGTTAACTTTACTAATAATAATATAACCCACAGTTCTAACCAAATAAAAAAAGTTTCATATAACCAAATAAAAGTATAAGTGTTAATGGCATGTGTTGATTAAACCAAATAATTAAACCAAATAATTTATACATTATTTCCCCGCCCCTCCCCTCCACCATTGTCCAAATAAGCATAATACTCAAAGCGCGCTCATTAAGCCAATGCAAAATGCAAACACTTGCTCATTGTTCAACGTAATTACCAGACAACACGGAGTCAATAACGATGTCTCTTGTGTTCATAACATCCAACAACATCAGAGGACACTGATACCCACCAATCAAATAATAATAATCACAACAGAGTGAATGTTGTAAGAACTAATGACTTGAATGACAACCATTCCAGCCAAAGTAATTTCTTACATTTTTCCATCCCATCCTCTTCAGTTCTTATGCATCTAAATAGAGGAAAAAATAAACAAAAATTAATAAAAAAAAGGAAAAATCTTAGTAATACGCATCTAACCCATATCACAGAGGACTGGAAATGCTTAAAAAAATACCAAGATCTTACCAAAATTACACTTTCACAGAAAACTTGCAAGAGTCAGGTCAACTTCAAAGTATAACTTTATATGTTTATCATAAACATTAAACATACTTCAGGAATCTGCATCTAACATACAGTTTAATGAAAATCGATGTGAAAATGACATGGCAACTCATTACCGCTTCCTGCAACGAATATCACCTGTAGATCAAGTTATCAAAATTATATTTGCTGAAGCAAGAGTAGCCAAATAACTTACTCTTAAAGTACCAGTTAATAAAAAAATAATGTAAACAATACCCCACTTAAGATGATAAGGAGTTACGGCAAAGAGGCAAAGACTTAATGAAAACCAAACATCGACTACGCATGAAACCTCTGTTTGAAGCCTAACCACACAGACCTTCAGAAAGGTAGTTGAGGGAACTTCTCTCTGGCACAGGCAATGCCAGTATATATTCTCTCCATTCTATAAGATTTAAAAGCACGACATCGCCCTGAAACTAGCTTTTTTGCCTCGCTTAGCTGATGTATCAGAGGCACCCGAGTAGTTACAAATGGAACTCAGTGAGTTGTCTGAAGAGAGTATCATGAAATCGCTGTTTGACAAGGGAAGATCCCACTGAAATTTGGAGAAAGGCAGTAGAAGAATATCTTCGTCTTAACACGCCCACTGATTTCATGCTTTTCTACAATATACTGTTGTGAATCCACTTTCTTGTCCTTGACACAAATCAAGATAAATTCTTTGAGAACGCAGGTGACAGATGAGCCTATGGAAGACCACATGAAATTGAAAACCACGATGTTAGACCCCGATATCAAAATGCCGTCTCAAAAGAAGCAATTTCACAGACGTCCCTAATTTGTGAAAAAGGTAAATAAACTATTTGTCATATTAAGTTTTTTACTCACCTTTCTATTAGATTATGTAATATTTACAAAAGGTTTAAAATAACTGTAAAAAAAAACAGTCACCCATTGAATGCGGCCTATATGAGGGACGATGAAATTTCAATGTGGCCTTCATGTACGAAAAGTTTCGCCTACCCCTGAACTAACCTATAGCAGTTACCACACGAAAGGCCCCACCCATGAATCATAATACATTTGAGATTCTAAACAAAATTTGAAGCACAATTTCCTTGTTCTGGAAATTATTCGCCCCTTTTTTAAGGGATAATAACTAGAATATGGAATCTAATTTAAATAACTGATGATGAGATGCAGAACGGTTTTACAATTTGCCATCATTCATGCCCAGTAGGAAAGTTCATCGATGTACCTATATTGTATGCTTATTGTGCCCCTGGATATCAAACTGGTTTTAAAACCCCACATCTGAAACAAGAATAAAAGTTTTTGCCAGGCGACGTTTGGTCAAAGAAATGAAACCTTAAAGAAAGAGCGTTATGCCATTCGGTTCGGTGTCCCAATAAAAAGCTTCTAAAACTGAAGATTAAGGTTGATTGCATTACCTTGTTATCATACCCGATTGATTTCCTATTTCGAGGTACACTTGTCGCTGAGTAATCGCCTTTCACATGAACTTCGATTTTAACAAGCAATTTCGTCCATCCGCCTACAATTTCCATCCGAAACTTCTCGCAACCTTTATTCCTTATAGTTGGTGATTTCATTAAATCTTATTCTCAGTTTATTCAGTTTGGTCCTTGAGCATTACACGTACGACAAAGAAGAATTTTTAATGTTATCTTTCCCCAAGGCAGGATAAAAGAATAATTACCTTGGGGTTTTTACTTTGCATTTAGGTCGTCGGCACAAAGAGAGACGATGTTTCCCGTTAGAAGATATTAGCAACATTCCACTGGACCTTCCTCTGTGTTGATTTTCATTTGTGACTGATTTCCATCCCTTGTGTGGCTACAATGGCAAACAATTCTCAAGCACTCACGGAGGAGATTCCCCGGGGTAAAATGACCCCCAGGGTCATATATGCATTCAATTGGGCAAAGGTCTGAGTTCTGACGATTAGGAGGAACCACCCGAAAGGAGAGTGGATGCATTAGCTAAAATAAACACGTCACAAAGATTCTATCGATCGCGTTTACCGACTGCAGGTATTATTGCCACACACACCTCTTAATCTTTCGATTTTTACCACGATTTCCAATGGAAGCCTTGAAATCCGGATGGAAATTATTTTGAGACATTCTCCTTTCCAGGTGGGATTCGAGGCCGAGTTGGTTAGAAGCCTAGGGTCAGTGCCAAGGCCAAGAGAGAGAAGGTCTGCTCACTTCCCCCCAAAATCCCTCATGTGGGCGGAGCTTTGTTTACCTCCTTATTGCGTCAGCAGATGAATTGCCGTAATGAGCAGGTACCTCTAAGATACGTCATCGCCTACTTAGTTACCCCAGGCGGGAGGCGACTCCACCCAGTTGGGAAGACATTGTCTCTCTTGGCCTTGGTCAGTACATTAACCTGAACTTGAACGATATAATGGAGTAGCTACTACCCTCAGTCTTCTTCCATTCATTCTCATATTCTAAGGGCTTTAGTGTAGATGAAATATTAAAAAACTTTAGAAAACTTAAAGTCTGATATGCTATTTTGGCCTTTACAATACACAAATACATACAACTGTTTGCGTGATAACTAGGATAAGTTTGTATACAAAAACATACATAAATGTCAAAATTCTATAAATTAACTCTTTTTTTTTTGTTATATTTACAAGTCGAATCGCAAACAGATATATATATGCATACATGTATATATATGTATATGTATATGTATATATATATGTATATATATATATATATATATATATATATATATATATATATATATATATATATATATATATACATATACTTTATATTATATATATATATATATATATATATATATATATATATATATATATATATATATATATATATATATAAAGTATGTGCTGACATAATTATGTGCCTGTGTGTGTTTCTATAAAACTATATACTATGTATATATAACTCATTCATTCAATTTCGGAAAACAAGGAATATGAATTTATGTATTGAAAGTCAGCGCCATGGCGGCTTCGAAAAAAAAAAAAATCGAATTTGCCTCAAATGAAAACACAAGCCTCATGAAATTGCATGCAGGATAATAGCATTTAAATTGGTATTGTTTCCTCTGGTAATATACAGAGCAATCATGGGGGAGGGGAGGGAAGGGAGGGGGAGGGGAGGGGAGAAGATTCCCCTCCCCCTTTCACAACTCCACCTAAAGCAATATATTCTGACGCTTGAGCGAAAATCAGAGTGGTTAACGAGAAGAATTTGTTATTCATGTGCGATTGAACTTAATATATATATTCCGTTCCGAATGGAATCAGATAAACGAAAATAGTTCTATAAAATTAAATCACCCTGGATAAAAGAGATGGGGATATTTTCTCTAAGTATTAAACAGGAATAAATCTGAACTGAATTAAAGAAAACCTATTGGATAATAGAATACTTCCTTCGGTTTCGACCTTAAAAATAGAAAAGAAATATCGTAAGGAAATATAAAAATAACAAGAATAGATTAAATATTTATTTGTGACCTGATCTTCGAAAAAAATGCTATATTGGGAAAAAATATGAAAATAAATATAAAACAAAATTTGAGCAAAACTTACTAAAATGGGCTCTTGGAAGTAATTTGAAAAAGAAAGAAACTAGCATTTTAGAAAAGTTTAAATTAATATTAAAATAATATAAGGATTTGATACAATCACGAAAAGAGGTATCAAAATGCTTGCACATGAATCTCTCATGTGAAAACAAAAATATGATGTTTCCAGTCTACATCATTAAAGTGTCAGAGAGACCTAATGTGAAAAAGCATTTGCATTTAAATTCTTACAAACACTTTTTTTTTTTTAGCTGTTAACACAATGATGTGGAGATTCTCAATTAAAAAATGAAAATTAATATGAGAGAGAGAGAGAGAGAGAGAGAGAGAGAGAGAGAGAGAGAGAGAGAGAGAGAGAGAGAGAGAGAGAGAGAGAGTGATTGGCGACTACAGGTGAACAAGGATTAGGAGATTAAGGATCTGTCAGACAACTGTCAGTTTATAGAGAGAGAGAGAGAGAGAGAGAGAGAGAGAGAGAGAGAGAGAGAGAGAGAGAGAGAGAGGCGACTCCAGGTCAACAAAGATTAATAGATTTAGGATCTGTCAGACAACTGTCAGTTTACGCGAAACCTACCGATCCTCAGAGGACAGGCAACAAATGAACCCGGGCTAGACAGGACCTTAGTATTAAGTTGGTCCCTTGCCAAAAGTCTCCTTCAAACACAAGGAAGAACTGCGAAGGATTTGTTGAAGCACGAGGCTCATTAATCTAAATCACGTGTTTATTAGAATCCCTTAGAAGGGGCTTAGTGTATGAACAAAGGAAACAGGAAATCTCTAGGTCAACTATTCTAAATTAGATAAGTGAGGATAGGAGTATATAAAGAGTTTACTATTACTAATACAAGGGAGTTATCCCTTAGCAAATGTTCGATTGCACAAGAAAATAAAGTAGGACATTTCTTGACAACGAAATACCACCCCCCGTCCACCCCCCCCCAAAAAATGAAAAAGCAAATATAATATATAAAAATTTTACCCTTATCAACGTCATCATCATCAACTAATACGAAAGAGAAGAATATTGCTTTTATCATTATTAGGGGTAGCAGTAGTTGCCGCAGTAGAGTATCATTAACATTATAAGCAATCAGAAGAAAGCCGAAAACAATTACATTAGTCAAGACAATCAGATTAACCACTTTTATGTCATCACCAGGCAAAATGAGGCCCGTTTCTTCATTTAGGGAAGCAAATATAGAGCAAGTTTCTCATATAGTGTTAAATGGAAGCCCTAAGAATGGTGCGGGGGAGTGGGGAGGGGGCCTGGGTGGATGGGGATGACCATGTGAGTGCGGGGAGGTCATATATCAATCTTCAATTCCAGGGAAGAAAAACTCAAAGCGTCAAATTGTTGGAAGATCTGTGAATGAAGTTTGTTTTACCTTCCCAACAGGAGTGAATTCTGCAGCCGAAAGATCAAACGGGGCCAAGATATTGCGATGGCTTGCTTTGTTCATTGACCATAAATAAAATAATGACTTGCACAAGCATTACAACCGTCTCTAGCTCTTTAGTATGAAGAATTTTTTTATAATGACCAGCCATATTGTTCTCCCTTGGAAGACGACTCCACCGATTCCTGAGAATTCTCTCACAACGAAAAGAGCAGCCTCATTCATCTCGAGATATTTTGAGTGAGTCGCCAAACGATAAAGACAATGACTCTGTTACTGTGGGGAAAGGAATATGCAACTAGACCTTCTCTACTCCCTCCAGAAAGTGGATAAAGAAGTCCTTTAAACCTCTAAGCATTAGAGCCCTGTCCATGCTAAGCAACTACAAAATGGAAATTCAACTTATAACAAATATCCCTTTGTTGTCAGGTCTCGTTAACACATTACAGGCTGCTGAGAAGCAAGAGCCCGTGCCAGTGCGAGGCTGGCTTAATCTCGATAGAAAGAGCAGATCGTTACCACAACAGAACGAAAGAGTCAAAAATCAACGAGAGAGAACCGGGAGAAAAGACCCCCACGAAACAACGGACGTCTGAAATGCAAATGGGCTTCAGCCTCTGAACGTATAACTCCAATTGGCATCGCATCGCCAGAAATGCAATCATCATTTATTTAGCAAATTGTTGCACACTTCAGTAGTCAGGTGGCGGGAAATGCTGACGAGGATATTATCATCAGGCGGAGTTAAGGCAAATTTCCTCCGGAATCGACGCATCGAGGCTCAGTGTTTTGTTTATTGTTTATTTCATTTATCCGTTTTTAAAACTTTTGAATTGCTTTTTCAGTTTTTTCTTTTATAATTTTCATTGAAGGTGCCGTGAGAATATTTATATGTATTCGTAATTTTCTGCTTTCCTTAATTTACTTTTGGAATTGTTAATGCTAAACCAATAAAGCCAAATTCAAAATGAAAAAGCAGTCTGTCGTAAAAATAAAGAAAACAAATCGATGAGTGTGTCTAACCCAACAATCAT
Source organism: Macrobrachium rosenbergii (assembly GCF_040412425.1). Lineage (NCBI taxonomy): Eukaryota > Metazoa > Arthropoda > Malacostraca > Decapoda > Palaemonidae > Macrobrachium > Macrobrachium rosenbergii. Next base: position 27,926,389 of record NC_089764.1, on the reverse strand, counting down.
TCTTAACTTGAAGCTCGGAAGTTTATTTGGTCGTTCTTATTTTTTTCTAAACTTTATCGTATAAGTCTAGAAAATCATACTTTGAGGTGAAGTTTCTCCTTCGCAACAACTAACATGGTATAAAACTGCAATTCATTGATTAAACTGGCATTTTCAGATTTCAACTATATTCAAATCGTTAATGAGTAAAAAAGCCACAATAATGTAGTTGATAAACTGTATTTTTCAAGGTACAAAAAATACAAAAAAAGGGATAAAAAGTACAGTTTATCAATTACATTATTGTGGCTTTTTTACTCATTATTTTCGATCACAATATAGTGACGCACCACAGATTCAAATCATTCTGTAATTAAGAGCAGCTCAACAGTGGCTCATGCAAGATGTTCAGATGAACGTTTCTGGAATAGCTTTTCATTAATGACATCATGAATATATCCTTTTCATGAAGAACAAGACAGACAGACAGACATATACCCTGAGAGAGTTATCATCATTAAAACTGATATTAAGATGGGATAGCAATCACTTATGTCAAAAGAGAATGAAAATTATTTAGTCCATCCAGAGCGTTAACGAGAAAGGAACAGCCCTTCAAATATCTGAATAACGAGAATGACTCTGAAGAAAGACAATCAGCTCTGTCAAGAATTAAATGCTTATACAAATAACGGAATTGAAATTATTTTAAAGAGAAAAAGGTGAGACAAATCCTATTCGACATTCATTTAAAAAGATGAAAAGAGGGAATTAATTTCAAATATCAACACAGCATCGAATAAATCTGGAAAACTAAAAAAACTAACTCTAAAAAGATAAAATGACTAAACCGTCATATCTCAGACAACTAAACAGCTTTACAAAATGAGAGTGACTAAATGAAATAGGCTGTAACAAATTGAACTCAGTCCCCCCTTGTTCCAGAGGCGAATCGAACACCAAAGCAGTTATAATCTTCAAACTCGTTTAATCCTCTTAAGGTTTGAGACATACTGTGTCTCAACTTTCAGAGCCAATTCGCGATTACTGAGCAATATGATGCAGTGTGATGTATCAACACCTCTCAACTTCAGAGATTACAGAAAGTGAGAGTCAAGTAACCTTACGTCATTAAAGTCATATCTTTTACGATTCCAAGAGACCTGATATTATTGGTTTTAGATGTTATGAATATTTCAACTGGCCTCACCTTTAACGCAGGCGCGAAACACATTAGAGAAGACGTTAAATTTTTTTGTTTTTGTTTTGAAGGCTTTACCTCTATGAATACCGAAGTGATGGGCCATTTATGAATGATAAATGGTCTATCCCTCGAGAAAAGAATGAGAATAAGGATGGCGTTTAAACTCACACACACACATATACACACACATACACACACATTCACACACAGACGAGACAAAGATTCTCCTCTTGAAAGAAGACATTTTAAACAAATCTGAGAAAACTTTGATTTATTTCACTACGAATTGCTCTGGCAGTTTTCAACCTGCAGATTCAAAAACACTTGTTTAATAATTAGGCCCCTCTCTCTCTCTCTCTCTCTCTCTCTCTCTCTCTCTCTCTCTCTCTCTCTCTCTCTGGACATTAATCCACCACGCACCAGCATCGATAATGCAGCGTCTATTCAATGCGCTACCAGCTCATCTGAGGAACATAACAGGAGTGAGCGTAGATGTGTTTAAGAATAAGCTCGACAAATATCTAAGATGCATCCCAGACCATCCAAGACTGGAAGATGCAAAATATACCGGAAGATGCGTTAGCAACTCTCTGGTAGACATCAAAGGTGCCTCACACTGAGGGACCTGGGGCAACCCGAACGAATTGTAAGGTCTGTAAGGTAAGGTCTCTCTCTTCTTACAGTTATGAAAGCCTACAGCTCCTTCAAGAGGCAAATTATTCGAAGAACTTTCACACACGTTAACACGGTCACTCGTGTACAGGTATACATGAAAGTTAAGGTAGTTAACTGCAAAATAAATAAGAGAGAAAAAAGGGGACAACCAGTAAGTCTGGAGGACTTATTGGGAACAATGGGTATCGATAAGCAAATCTGGCCCGGGTACAAAAAAATAAAAAAATATATAAATAAATAAAAACAAACGAAACGGGGAATGAAAGATGGGAAAATCGAAAAGTATTTCTAAGTCTCTTTACTAAAAGGAGAGCGATCAGTATTCGAAAGCAAAACAAGTCCCCTCTGGCTCCAGCCTTATTGCTTCATGGCCCATTAGCGTTGCATTCAGCCAAAAGGACCCGATATGAGAGAGAGAGAGAGAGAGAGAGAGAGAGAGAGAGAGAGAGAGAGAGAGAGAGAGAGAGAGACAATGGGAATGCCTGGTGGCAAGCAAGATTACAGTTTCAAAGCAGATCCCAAAATACGAAAAAGGTCTTTTGCGTGCGTACACATACGCTTGTGTATCTGGGAGAGAGAGAGAGAGAGAGAGAGAGAGAGAGAGAGAGAGAGAGAGAGAGAGAGAGAATCCCCTAAGAGGGTGAATATAATAGCATTTTAAGTTGATCCCAATGAAAAGTAGAATGATTATAAGAATCACTCAAGTCAAACAATAGGCTCTACCACAAATAACTTATTTTATATATCTATACACTCCTGGATATTTTGAAGTCAGGTGAAAGGAAAACAAATAATTCGCAGTTTTCAGAAATGCATAATTGTTGCACCTACTCATTACCAGGGATTACTGATATGCTACGCACAATGCATTCTAATGCTTGATGATTTTCATTGGGTTTATCACAACGTTTAAAATTAATATCAAAGGCATTACAATCAGCAAGAAAGAGCTTAAAGAAATTTCTGATGATATAGTAATAAAAGATTAATTTCTAGCTGGTTTTCAATCAAATAAAAAAGTATTTAATATATTCTGATTAATTTTTCTGAGTCACTGCAGTTAACGTTACTGACTTTTGGAAAAACTACCGTTCCAAAAAAAGACTTGAAGCTTCCTCGTAAAATCGACCGTACATTAAATATTTTCCAATGGATACCCAAAATGCTATGCTCCCAAATCGATTCATTTTCACCATTCATCGGAAATGATTAACAAAGGATCCATTTGTGACGTTTAATGTTAAAATGACCTCAAATTATCACTAACACCGGAGTCTTGATATTCTGCAGTTTCCTAAGGCCAAAGTTCCAGTGCATATGTTAACTCTAAGACAGAACTGGAAAAGGATTTAAATCAAATGTTTTAAGATGAAATTTATTGCCATTTCCGCCTGTTACATGGGTGATATATAGAATTGCTCATTTTATTCATGAGAGAGAGAGAGAGAGAGAGAGAGAGAGAGAGAGAGAGAGAGAGAGAGAGAGAGAGAGAGAGAGAGAGAGTCAAAATCTGGGTAAATATAGTTGGACAAAATATGCAAACAATTATCATATGATCGTAACAAAAACGAAACGAGTAAAAAATGCGCAGAAGTTTCTTCGGCGTAATTGAGTTTTCTCCACAGCGTATAATGCTGTATGAGCTGCAGCCCATGAAACTTTAACCACGGCCCGGTGGTGGCCCGTCCTATAGAGTTGCCAGATGCACGATGTGGCTAACTTTAACCTTAAATAAAATAAAAACTGCTGAGGCTAGAGGGCTGCAATTTGGTATGCTCTGATGATTGGAGGGTGGATGATCAGCATATCAAATTTTAGTCCTCTAGCCTCAGTAGTTTTTGGGATCTGAGGGCGGACATAAAAAGTGCGGACGGGCAGACAAAGCCACCTCAATAGTTTTCTTTTACAGAAAACTAAAAAAGTAGGAAAGAATCCCCAAGGCCTTGCAATACATTTAGCAATAACACGCACTGTCCCCATAAAATCATTGGCATTTCAACTTTCCCATTTAAAACTTTGCAATGCTCTAACTGCAACGCAGCAAACGACCCTCCTTACAACGAGAAAAAAAAAGGCACTGAAACAGAAGCAAAAAAAAAAAAAAAAAAACAGGAGTTTAATTGTTAGTGGAGCCACAAATGCAATTCAGAGAAGGAATTTAATTCACTTTGCCGAAGGGACACGACGCGAAAGGCAAAGATTTTAAACCTTAATTTAAAGTTAACTTTGCAAGCGCCTGGCATCCCACCTCAAGCATAACTGCAAAAGGGTGATACAAGAGAATGGACAACATTCAAAACTAGTATTCTGACTCCTGAAAATGGAGTGGCATAGGAACGCCATCAAAATCAAACCAAATAAATTTTGAATGCGAAAGAGGAGACGCGCGAAAAATCCGATTACTTAGAGGAGCGGAAACAGGCAGGACTACATTTCATTTTAATGAAACGAAGAAGCAAAGAAACGGAGTCAAATCTTTATGTACTCTGATGTAATATAAGGAATTAACGACCTCTATTTTTTCCCCTGAAACTTTATAGCATTCACTCTCGAAGCGATAGTTCTCAAATGTTTAAAAAGTAAAAATTGCGCCGAAGCAGTCGAGTTTTCTGTACAGCATATAACCAAGGCCACCGAAAATAGATCTATCTTTCGGTGGTCTCAGTATAATGCTGTAACAGCGGCGGTCCATGAAACTTTAACCACGACTCGGTGGTGGCGGGCACGAACGTGGCTAACTTTAACCTTAAATAAAATAAAAACTACTGGGGCTAGAGGGCTGCAATTTGGTACGTTTGATGATTGGAGGGTGGATGATCAACATACCAATTTGCAGGCCTCTAGCCTCAGTAGGTTTTAAGATCTGAGGGCGGACAGAAAAAGTGCGGACGGACAGACAGACAGAGCCGGCGCAATAGTTTTCTTTTCAGAAAACTAAAAAGCAGTGTAACAAGAGAATTGGTACCCTGTTTTTATTTCCCCAAGAAATCTTAAGTATAACTACATTTAAGAGTATATTAAGAGCGTCAAGAGCATTTTAGTAAAAACTTCTCTCTCAGTTATAAATTTAGTGTTCTCATGTTTTCTGGCGTCATCCTATTATTGCAAGTTATTAATGCTTAAAAAAATGACGAGAATTCCGTATTAATACATGTTACGTGAATAATGGCAAATATACTGGAAAACAAATATAAAGAAATACATCGACAGAACCAAAATGTTTTAAGGGAATGTTTACAAGAACTGCAGAGCAAACAAATTCTGTTACTGAAAAAACAAAAGGTTCGTCGAATAGATCCGTAAAAGTTGATAAAAATCAAAAGAAAGATTGCAGATTAAACAGATGAAAATTGGTATAAAAACACTGATAAAAAAATGGCAAAAAAAGCCAAAGAATGATAACGAGGAGTTAAAAGAAATCATAAAAATGAAGTAAAAACATATCACGATTTAACTGTAACTAATAAACAAAGCTAAAATTACATATCAGTAAATAAAGTAGAAAATAAATACGTAAAAAACGCGTCGAAGTTTCTTCGGCGCAATCGAGTTTTCTGTACAGCGTACAATCAAGGCCACCGAAAATAGATCTATCATTCGGTGGTGTCGGTATAATGCTGTATGAACGGCGGCCCATGAAACTTTAACCACGGGACGGTGGTGGCCTGTCCTATATCGTTGACAGATTCACGAATATGGCTAAATTTAACCTTAAATCAAATAAAAACTACTGAGGCTAGAGGGCTGCAATTTGGTATGCTTGATGATTGGAGGGTGGATGATCAACATACCAATTTGCAGCCCTCTAGCCTCAGTAGTTTTTAAGATCTGAGGGCGGGCAGAAAAAGTGCGGACAGACAGACAAAGCCGGCACAATAGTTTTCCTTTACGGAAAACTGAAAACGAATCATCTCGAAGAATTTCTTTATATAAACTGGTCAGCTGACAACAGGCGCAGCCAATGGATGGGAACCGTGGGTCATTTAGATCAGTTTTATGGGGCCATAACTGTCATAATGGGGGTCTAGAATGCATTAAGGGTCTATAACTATCGGTCAAAAAAAAGGGAGAAAAAATGGGGAACCTATCAATAAGGCCGACTACTTTTAGTACCCCAGGGTGAGAGCTTATGCGTTATGAAACTTGTAACTTGCAATTTAATGTTTAACGTTATGTCGTCTTGAGTTCTCAAATTCCTTTTTAAAATCTTCTTTATATATTTATCTGTTTATCTGTATCTATATCTATCTATCTATATATATATATATATATATATATATATATATATATATATATATATATATATATATATATATATATATATATATATATATATATATATATATATATATATATATATATATATATATATATATATATATTTATATATATATTTATATATATATATATATATATATATATATATATATATATATATATATATATATATATATATATATTATATATATAATATTCTCCATCCTCATGTTTGGATTTCTTTCAGATTCTCTACTCAACTGTTTCATATCACATTCATCTAGTTGCTACATCACTGTTAGAAATGAAAATCAGTTTGTATTATCGGGGGACATTGATAGTCTACCAAAAACAAAACCCATAGGAGTAATAACTTTGGTTGCAATAGACAGGCTTGTGACATAAACTGAAAATATCTTTTGCAATGCAAACTCAATTTCTGTTAGACATTTTGACCAGTATGTATATTTCATTTTAATCTTATTGTTGGTGTGAAAAGGGTCCCTGTATACGGTCCCTGACCATATATATATATATATATATATATATATATATATATATATATATATATATATATATATATATATATATATATATATATATATGTGTGTGTGTGTGTGTGTGTGAGTGTGTGTGTGTGTGTGTGTGTGTGTATAGTTCCTACAAGACAAACTGCGTTTCATATCCTAAATACCCCACCCTCCTAAGGATAAAAAGTATTATACATACATGCACACATCTATATATATATATATATATATATATATATATATATATATATATATATATATATATATATATATATATATATATATATCATTAAACAAATATTCATTAAACAAATACATACACACATATATATATATATATATATATATATATATATATATATATATATATATATATATATATATATATTTATATATTAAATAAAGGAATTATCAATTCATATCGTCACAATGCTGTTTATTATGTTCAGCCCTTGGTCACACACGGCATTATTTCCGTAATATTGTCGCTGACTGCAAAAAGAGGTATTTTTTCTAGACTATTATAGCAAAGCAAGTAGATTAATTTCTCCTTCTCTTTGACCAAACTTGAAACAACTGACCCATTTTTTCTTCCTCCGACTTTTCATCATAAACTAAAATAAGAAGTAAAAAATGTCCCGAAGTTTCTTCGGCGCAATCGAGTTTCCTGTACAGCCGCTACAGTGTATAATCAAGGCCACCGAAAATAGATCTATCTTTCGGTGATCTTGGTATAATGCCGTATGAGCCGCGACCCATAAAACTTTAACCACGGCCCGGTGGTGGACTATCCTAGATCGTTGCCAGAAGCACGATTATGGCTAACTTTAACCTTAAATAAAATAAAAACTACTGAGGCTAGAGGGCTGCAATTTGGTATGCTTGATGATTGGAGGGTGGATGATCAACAAACCAATTTGCAGCCCTCTAGCCTCAGTAGTTTTTACGACCTGAGGGCGGACAGAAAAAGTGCAGACAGAAACAGTGCGGACGAACAGACAAAGCCGGCTAGGTTTCTTTTACAGAAAAAAAAAAGTAAAGTTTCAAAAATCTATCAATCCACTGAAAATTTCTACCTTTTCTTCAGATATTTCAGGCTTTCAATAACGTCCAGAATATAACCGATACTCAAGCAATTAATCATTCAAGAGTCTATATACCATCATCCATATTGGGGCCAGGGGTAGCTGGAGAGCCGCTATCAATATTCCGAGGGTGGAAAATGGGTGGGTGGATTGAAAAAACCTTGGGAAAGTGGGCGTGATGTGTTTTTGGGGGAGGGGCGTGGAAGGGAACTGTGTCTTTGTAGATGGGGCAGTGTCGCGTCCTAAAGGCAAGATAAACTGGTCACATAAGAAGTGAAAGGGATGACATTGGATGGTAATGACGCAGTTTTACTTGAAGAGGGATCAATATGAGAGAGAGAGAGAGAGAGAGAGAGAGAGAGAGAGAGAGAGAGAGAGAGAGAGAGTAGGGGGCATTTGTCTTATGAAGTGGCAATTTGGAAATGAGAGAGAAGGAATAGCGAAAATGAGGATTACTTTGTCGATGGATTATATAAAAAGATATATATTCTCTCTCTCTCTCTCTCTCTCTCTCTCTCTCTCTCTCTCTCTCCACTGCTCTCGGGAGCATGACCCCAAACAGACCTGTCTTAAACAGTGATATCGATGAGATAAGTGCTCGAGTTGTACATACGCGGGGGGTGTGGTCGGTATTGCGCAAGAAACGGCATTTGCTTGCTTGTCATCGACAATGCAGCATGTCTTGATTTCCAATTGGGGTGGCGTGAGGCCTTTCATGAACAGCGCCTGTGGGGAAATTGAACCACTAGAGAGTTTTAACAAGCGAGAGCGGAAGGCGAGAAGGTGAGGAGAAGATATTGGAGAAAGTGAGAGGAGAAGATGAGAAGGAAAGACGCATATTAGAGGAAATAGGTACAAGACGCAGAGTAAGATGAATGCTGGCAAGACGCAGATAAATAGCGTAATTGGAAGAGACGTAGAACTTATTATATATGGAGAAAGAAAGACAATTAAGAGAAGATATGGAGGAAAAGCTGTATTACAAAAGACGTACATTGAAACAATAACGTAGACGATACGTTAGAAGATATGTTTAGGAAATGCAGAGAACGATATAAATGGAAGAAGATGCACGAGGGAAAAGACGTTAAGAAAAAAATATGGAAGACGAGAGATAGAAGAAAATGACTTGAAGAAAATGACAACGAAGAAAAGAGCAAGAGGCAGGGGTGATTAAAACAAAGAAGAAAAATAAGACGAAGAACTAACGAAAGACGTAAGGAGGAAAACGACTGAGAAAGATACATGGAGATAAAAACACTGAGGCAAAAATAGAAAATATGTCTAGGGAGAGAAATATGGAAAACATAGACAGAACATGGGGAATAAAGAGGAGAAAGAAACAATAAAAACATGTAGAATGACAAGAGAAATAAAACGGAGGGAGGCAAAGAATATAAACTTTATAAAGAATAAATGAAAAAAAAATGTAAAAATTCCACTCCTTCTCCCATCCCTTCATCCTCTTTCCTCCCCCCCTCATCCCCAACCCCCACCCTAAGAGTCCCTGTCCCCATTAGGGAGGATGGAGATCTAATACTTCGACATCAAAAGGCAAAAGACAACTTTAATATATTAAAATGAATTCAGCCATCATTTGAATGGTCCCTTCTGAGATTTCTTAACGAATCATGAATTAAGTCTCTCTCTCTCTCTCTCTCTCTTCTGGATTCCAGGGAACTGGACTATTTCACTAATTTACGAATGCGTGTCGAGAGGCAGACCTTTTTTTTTAGTTATATATTTGAGCGAGAAAGGGGATTAGATTTCCAGCAAGCGTGCGTCAAAGTAATTATGGCGCCGAGAGTAATGTCAACGCTAAATGAGCTATCAAAGAGAAAATTTAATGCAAATTTCATTACACAGATTGTCACAGAAACACTCTCTCTCTCTCTCTCTCTCTCTCTCTCTCTCTCTATATATATATATATATATATATATATATATATATATATATATATATATATATATATATATATATATATATATATATATATATATATATATATATATATATATATATATATATATATATATATATATATATATATATATATATATATATATATATATATATATATATATGTGTGTGTATGTGCGTGTGTGTGTGTGTGTGTATGTATATGACCTCAAGATAAAAATTAAAAACTTGCGTCAAACTGAAATCGTCAGACAAGAAAAAAAAAGGACAAATACATCATATATATATATATATATATATATATATATATATATATATACTGTATATATATATAATATATATATATATATATATATATATATATATATATATATATATATATATATATATATATATATATATATATATATATATATATATATATATATATATATATATATATATATATAGAGAGAGAGAGAGAGAGAGAGAGAGAGAGAGAGAGAGAGAGAGAGAGAATATGGCCTTCCTATAAGGTAATAACATTTAAATTCGCTCTTTTGTACAATTAACTAACATTGTTTCCAGGCAATTTCTTTCGGTAAAATCATCAACTGGATGACTGTGTCGGCCTTTGGCCAATTAATATGGTGACCATAATTAATCCGGCTGATGGTCAGAGCATTATTTGTGTACCCTTTCGAGACTGCGTTTGTATTCCGTTTTGTTTTAGTCCCAAATCAAATAACTTACATTGTGTACATAGGCTGCTGTATATTGTTTTATAATTCATAGGACTACTTTTAATTAGCATATTTTTCACTGTGCAGTTTTATTAGTTTTCTATTAAAGAAAAACTATTGCGCCGGATTTGTCTGCCCGTCCGCACTGCAAATTTTTTCTGTCCGCCTTCAGATCTTAAAAACTACTGAGGCTAGAGGGCTGCAAATTGGTACGTTTCATGGGCCGCAGCTCATTCAGCATTAAACGGAGACCACCGAAAGATAGATCTATATTCGGTGGCCTTGACTATACGCTGGACAGTAAACTTGACTGCTTCGCAGAAACTTCGGCTCATTTTTTACTTGTTTAATGTTCACCCTTATATTCACGTTTCTAAGCAATGGAATGACTCTGAAAAACATTTATGACAAGGTAGACAAAGTAGGTTGTGTAGTGGCTCATTTTCTCTGACTGGGCATTGCCAACGATTTTCTTGGCTTTGACCATGCAATTTTTATCCAAAAATATTTAGGATAGGATAGATTTGTGGCAATCTCCTTTATTTTGGAACCCTTAGATACATAGAGGTTAATACAAACGATCTGGCGTTTTGGAAAAGCCTGAATGAAAATGAACAGATGTTCGAGGATAGTTTTCCAAATACAGGAAAATTTAAATGACCTTGGTTTCTAACAATCAAAACTTCTACAGAAGTCTCCCCTTCTACAGAAGGGAGATTGCTATTGTCTTCTTTTTCTAGAGTAAATCTCATGGAGTGAACCATTGAGTAAATAACAGTAAGATGACCCTACTGGTCAACACTGGCCTATGCTGCCCTAAAATGGAAAACTGCAGTATCTGCAAAATTTTCGAAATTGAGATATGCCACCTATTGGGCTCGTGAAACACTAATACACAAGTTACTGCAGTTTCAGAATGATTCTTCAGTGCTTTCCACGAGTATTTAGGGGGTCCAATTTGCAGCATCTGCAAAATCAGTAGTAAGGCAAGGGAGTATCCCATTTTTTCTCAATTTTATATTTTTATAGATACTGCAGTTTTCCATTTTAATGCAGTATAGGATTACCAGGGCATTGTCCACATAACGATACCAAACTAAGAGATCCAGACTTAAGTGATATATCTAGTTTAAAAAAACTCGATATCTCTGTTTGTCCCGTCCACAAAAGGAAATACAATTGTTCTTCTTTTGACTTTGCAGAATTACGTATTTTTATCCTACTAATAAGCCATCGTTAATAAAGTATACCACAAATTAAATCTTACAACAAAGTGGGAACAAGTGTTGAAAAAAAGTAAGAGGAAGGGAGAAGCCATTTCATCCACATTAACTCAGGGCGTTAGGTCGCTGCTAGCAGCACAAATTGCTGCCGTTACAGCATCTACCACCAACCACATGTGCCGCCACAGATGATCATTGGCTCACGTATCGTGGAAGGGTTATGAAGCGTGAAACTTATTTATTGGGGGACTTCAGTCTTCGAATGATTTGGAAAGGGTGGAGGAGTACTGGAGTGGCTGCGTCATATTTTGCATACGGGAAAATGGATCTATTTTTATGTTCAGAATCCTTTACATTTTTTAGATATGGGCTAAATTTTGGACTTTGTAATCCAATGTAGTTACAAATTAGAGTATATTTTGTTACTAACTCCTTTAGAAAAACCACGTGGAAAAAATTTACAGTTCACCAAAATTTAACTTTGTATTGTAATTGACACATATTACGAATTTTCGGAAACCTAAGTATTTCATCATATCATACTAACTAAACAATCTATTCTTTTACATATGAAAATAAACGTAAAACCAGTTCTCCAAAAAGAATGATTTCAGCGCGCCTGTTTCTCTTCCATATACGAGCAGCCGAAATAGAACAGACCAATGTTTTTCTGGGGTGGGCGGAGGAAAGCTTCTCATTTTTATGAAACAACAAAAGAACTACAACGATTTCACTGTGATCTCTCACAATTATTAATATCCCACGCACAATAGCAACCACCAAGACTCATTCGCTGGCGAAGAGAAGCACATCTTGCATAATTTCCCTCAGAGTAATGAATGGGGACCATTTGGAGCACAAAAGTTATTAGATGACTCTCGGCCTCGGGGAAGCCCTCCTCTGGCGGCGAAGATGAAACGACGGTGACTGGGTGGGAGGGGTGGGAATGTGGTGAAAGTGGGGTTGGGGGGCGGGGTTGGGGGTGGCCATGCCGGAGAGGAAGCGGTCATGATAGTCTTCAATTCCAAGACAGGAAAACTCAACGCGGACGATAATAAATTCCAAAGGAGGAAAACTCAACGGGCGAGAATAAACTCAAGAGAGGAAAACTCAATGCGGAAGAGAATAAATTCCAAGGGAAGTAAACCATCTCTCTCTCTCTCTCTCTCTCTCTCTCTCTCTCTCTCTCTCTCTATATATATATATATATATATATATATATATATATATATATATATATATATATATATATATATATATATATATATATATATATATATATATATATATATATATATATATATATATATATATATATATATATATATATATATATATATATATATATATATATATATATATATATATATATATATATATATATATATATATATATATATATATATAATGGGGCTTGAATATATATCCTGAGAATGGCTGGCACTGTACGAATGGACTTTACCTCTACTTTGGTAGGGATCCTTGACTCTTCTTAAAATGTCCAACTGTTTGATATCATTTTTTCCCCTCTTAGGTTCGTGTTTGATTTAATTCCCCGGCAAATCAAATGACATGATCCTACTCTGCTTCAATAGAAACGATACGTCCGACTGAATGACAGCGAAGCAGACAGACCACTGATGGCAGGGGCTGATTAAATACGGTATTCTCTGGGAAGGACAGTTTTCCCTTTTGCGAACGGACGTGTTTCAGAACTAGGCACACGACAAAGAAGAAAAAATAAATAAAACCGGTAATAAGATAATCAGTAACGGCCAGGAATGTAAATGACGAAAAAATAAGCTAAGAGAGCGAAAATATAAACAATAACAAGAGAAAGCATATATATTCAAATTAACGCCTTGGAGACATCAGTACCAAATGGTAATTATTCGCTAAAATAAAATGTTCTGTAATTTCAATCGGTGTAACGTGATAAATATGACTAAATCGCCAACATGTTTCGAACATTCTTTCTTTGTGTCAAATGTGACAATTCTCGGAGTGATTATGCTTTCATTTTGATATTTTCATTCTTCTTCTTCTTTGATATTCTCATTCTTCTTCTTCTCCTTCTTTTTCAATTATCACACCATCTACGCCAACCTTTCCACAAAGCCCATTAAAACTCCAACCTCCATCTTCGCTAGTAATCAACACCCACCCTCCCCCTCTCCTCCACCCCACCATCCAACCCAACATCGGCCTAAATGGCTCAAAATATCCCTCAATAGCTCTAAAATAGCTCTTTAATAGCTCTAAAATAGCTCTCTAATAGCTTTAAATAGCTCTTTATAAGTTTAAATAGTTTTTTTTCTTCCCAGATCCTCCCGGCTTCACCCCCTAAACCCAACCGCCCTAGAAGCCTGGCCGAAGCCTCAATCCGAAGTGTGAGCATAAACACATCGGCGCATTAGTTTGCCTTCGGAACCAAATGCCGGGATTAGCCTTTCCCCAGATTGCTTGCAGGCGAATTAATCCTGGGCATTAGTGCTTTCGTTTGTGAATTCGGTTTTCGTGTGCTTTTGTCTTCATGTCGAAATAATAAAAGGTACAGCGTGGCTTATCCGAGAGGTTTATAATGATGTTGAAGCTTCTGTAGGAGATGTGAGTGTTTGTGCATGCATGATTGTGAGCGCGCGCTGTTCATGTGGTGTGTTTGTTGCTTGCAGGGATGCAATGCCTAAACAAGCGCATAACAGTTGTTAAGTGTTTGCAAGGGAGAGATGCAGAAACAGAGCAGATTTATCCTGAATATTTTTTCCTACGTCAGTCAGGAAGCACTATTGAGTATTTATGTTCCTCTGTATGGAAAAATGAGACTAAAATTATTAACATCAGGTGGGAACGAGAATTTTATGCCTAAACTGTTCCATCCATTTATCGATGAACTGATAGGTATGCATTATGAATAACTGGGTGTAAATTAACAACAGACAAAGAAGCTGTTATTCGGAACCAAAAATAAATATGAAATTACAAGCATAATATGTCAGATGAAAAAAATACGTCATCATTCAAAAGGAAATCAAGCCATGGCTATTATCATGATTTCATATACGAAAAAAGAGTGACCACTCAGGTATCCACAAAAAAAAAAAAAAAAAAAATGAATAAATGCGCCGAAGTTTCTTCGGCATAATCGAGTTTTCTGTACAGCCGCTACAGCGTATAATCAAGGCCACCTACAATACGTCTATCTTTAGGTGGTCTCGGTATAATGCTGTATGTGCCGCAGACCATGAAACTTTAACCACGGCCTGGTGGTGGCCTATCCTATATCGTTGCCAGAAGCACAGTTATGGCTATCTTTAACATTAAATAAAATAAAAACTACTCAGGCTAGAGGGCTGCAATTTCGTATGTTTGATGATTGGAGGGTGGATGATCAACATACCAATTTGCAGCCCTCTAGCCTCAGTAGTTTTTAATATCTGAGGGTGGACAGAAAACGTGCGGACGGGCAGGCAAAGCCGGCACTATAGTTTTCTTTTACGGAAAACTAATAAGATTACCATGATTCATATAAGCCAGCTTAACCAAGACCACTAAAGAAATACTTCAGAGAAACAGAAATATGAAACTTAACCAAACCAAAACTAACGATAAACAAAATAGAAAGAAAAACTTCCTCAACACACGAAATCTTCTCAAAGAAATCTGTAACCCCCCTTGAAGCAAGAAGGAAATTAAGAGAAAGCTCCTAGGGAAGAAGATCCTCTTAGAGAGAGAGAGAGAGAGAGAGAGAGAGAGAGAGAGAGAGAGAGAGAGAGAGAGAGAGAGAGAGAGAGAGAGAGAGAGAGAGAGATTAAAGCAAATCTTCAGAGCTTAAGTCTAGTGAACTTGAGGTCACTCAGCAACACTCACGTTGATTAGGAGCACAGGAAGGCCAGAGTTGGCGCCTAGAAGTTTAAACGTCAGGAAAAAGGGGAGGAAAGGGGAACCGACAAATTGCTTACTTTTTCTTTCTATTTTTACCTGGATTCGACCATTTCCTTGCCTTTTTCTCTTTCACTGATAATTGCTACAGACTTTTGCACTTGCTATATATATCTGGCATCGAGACACACATAAAAAAATACTTTTGTTTACTGGCTTTACTCTTTCCTATATCTTATCTTAATTGTAAGACTCTCTCTCTCTCTCTCTCTCTCTCTCTCTCTCTCTCTCTCTCTCTCTCTGGGTATGACACCCATTTGCCCCTTCAAAGGACGAATTAAGCAACTAAATAATGTTTTCATTCGTCTCAACATACGAACGGCGAATTTTGGCCATATCTGATCAGATTACAACGTCAGTAACAATCACTTCAACAACAGTATCGTAGCAGCTGATAGGAATACTACGACGACCATAAATGTCGCACTAGGTCAATGGCAATCTATTGTCACTCCTGTGGAATGACAGGAAATAATAATATTCACGCAACCCTGCCTGGTGTTCAAATCACTAAATGGCTGGGAGATGGGGGTTGCAGCCCCACACCATTAAATAAGCTCAAAAATACAGAAATGTAAAAATGTACGTTAGTTGATTTGTTTTGGGGACGAATGATGGCCCCAAGGAAGATAAAGTTGAAAGGCCAAGATGTGCAGGACTGGAAGGCAAGGAGTGATTGTCTCTATCGTATTTGAAATGTGTGGAGCTATAGGGATTTTGCAGCCATAGGACAAAAGGACAATAGGGCAATAGTGCTGCAACTTAAAAGTATGAAGGAAGAGCGGGATTTACACATCTAGCTGTCGGTGGAGGAAACGTTATCCGCCAAAGAAAAACCGTAAGCAAGAAGAGAATTCCAAATCTTGGCAGGAAGTTTAAACCGATTTCTACAGCGTACATCTGAGATGAGGTGGTCTGATGAGTAGTGTGTAAATTGCCGCCTGAGAAAATGGAAGGATGATCACTTCGAGCTCAAAGCAACAGTGACCGAATTGGTGTTTCCTGCGCCATGCTAAGAACTGCAATGAATTTATAACGACGTTTATCCCTAATTAAAAGTATAATACGAGAACAAAACTGCCCACAGGAAAAGACACTCTCATGGCTTTAGAAGACAACCACAGAAATAAATACTGCCCTTTTAACACTGCTGTTAAACCTTCAGTAACACCTCCGGCCAATCACCCCAAAAATAAATAAATAAATAAAAAATCAACACGACCTACGATACTCAAGCCCAACATCTTTCATGTGCTTTCCACTTCACCCTCCAACAAGCGCTCGCTGGGTCAAGCCTTCACTCCAGGAGTGGGGTGTGTGTACTGGCGAATGACGCCTGGTTGTTCAAGAAGGCTCCTCTTCTTCTTCTTCTTCTTCTTCTTCTTCTTCTTCTTCTTCTTCTTCTTCTTCTCGCTCGAGAAGCGCACTTGTAACATAAAGCGAGGCGTCAAGAATATTCCTCGGGAAGCGCGATGCTCTCCACAAAGGGATGTTCTGCCTTTCTCATCTGCCTTCTTTGCAAATGGTGGTCTCGTTAGGTACGAAAGACTTCATCCCAGGAGAGAGAGAGAGAGAGAGAGAGAGAGAGAGAGAGAGAGTATTACCTGGTCGACGCCCTTTGTTTTAGCGGTATGCAATTTGACACGGTAATGAAGTCTCTCTCTCTCTCTCTCTCTCTCTCTCTCTCTCTCTCTCTCTCTCTCTTTTTTCTTTCTCTCTCTCTTGTTACTTTCTTTCTCTCTCCATCTCCCCTTTCCAACCTATCTGCAACCCACAAAATTCGTCTAACAACCAAGCACATAATGTACTGCTTAGATCGGCAGATGTATACTAAATATTTGGGCAACGCGCCCAACCGTCCTTCCTCCTCCCATACGAGACCAAAGACCAAAGAGAGAGAGAGAGAGAGAGAGAGAGAGAGAAATAAATACTGGCGTTTTAAAGCCAATGTCAGTTACATGATGCTGCTTTCCTCTGGGCTAATGGCTTCATCTGATCTCCGAGTGCTTCGTAAAGCTTTCTCTTGCATCAAAGACATTTCTAGAGGCCATCGAAATAACGCAAAAGGAGCCGAGGACTTTTATTTCGTTTTTGTAATCGACTTCATCACAAGATTTGTGAACTGTGACCTATGCGGGGATGCGAGTTAGATGTGTTTATATGCCCATGTACACATACATTCACACACACAAACGCACACACACACATATATATATGTATATATACATACATATATAAATGTATGTATGTATGTATGTATGTATTTGTATGAATATTTGCATACACATATATACAGTATATATATATACATATATATATATATATATATATATATATATATATATATATATATATATATATATATATATATATATATATATATATATATACATACATACAGCCTAGTTCCCTTATTTCACAAACAGGACTATATACCCGCACTAGATGAAAGGGATTAATGCAGATAATGTTTATTTACTTTATGTATACATAAGATTCGCAGATGACCACTGACCTTCAGTGGATGCGGGGAGAAGGGGGTTAGCCTAGAAAACTCGAATGAAAAAGTTCGAGTTCGTAGAGAGCGTTCGAGCGGGAGGAAAGTTCGAGCGTAGAGAGCAAAGTTCGAGCGTAGAGCGAAGATCAAACTGGGAATGAATTCATCTTCCAGATTTCTTCTTCTCTTCTCGCTCCTCATAAAGGCAGTGAACCCGTAGGCGGGTAGCGCCGACAGTGTACCTCATGCGGTGCACTGTAGGCAATACTTAAGGTTCTTCACAGTTTGTCTTCGGCCCCTAGCTGCAACCCCTTTCGTTCCTTTTACTACACCTCCTTTCGTATTCTCTTTCTTCCATCTTACTTTCCACCCTCTCCTAACAATTGAATCATAGATTCAGAGTGCAACTGGTTTGAGGTTTTCCTCCTGATAGGCAGTATTCTGTGGGAGGACTGAAACTACCAAACTTTAACTTTAACTTGTAAGAAAATGTGCATGACCATAACATGAATGAAATATCTTTTGTACTATAGACTGTTCAGAATACTATAAGAGAAGAAAATGTTAATGGAAAAATGAAATTCGCCCCCCGACCCCGGCACCTTATTCAGTATAACAGAATACAAGCAATAATGATACGTATAAGAACAATTACAATGAACCACATTCTGTAGCTATAAAAATCGTCAACATTGTCAGGTAATGGATGAAACCAATGAAAATGATCAAGGAACTAATATGAGTCCATCGGAACACAAACTATCGAAACCGAAAAAATGTAAATGATTTGCCTGTGGAAGTAAGTGAATTGCACGAGGATAACTGAAAGGAAGACCAATAATCAAGTATCAGATGTCGAACGATGGGAAAATAATATAAGTAAATGAAAGTAGGTTAATGGAAAGAAGCAACTGCGACAAAAAAATCACGACTACAAGCAGACAAGGGAGATTGAAAACGGAATCAAGAAGAGCTCGTGTCAGGAAAACAAGGAAAGAGGTTGATGGATTTAGGAGTAAATTTTGATCGAGAGAGAGAGAGAGAGAGAGAGAGAGAGAGAGAGAGAGAGAGAGAGAGAGAGAGAGAGAGAATAATCTAAAATCTTGTTTCAGTAGTTTCCCTCCTGATGAGAGAGAGAGAGAGAGAGAGAGAGAGAGAGAGAGAGAGAGAGAGAGAGAGAGAGAGAGAGAGAGAAATCATTTATAATCTTGTTTCAGTAGTCTATGTCCTGATGAGAGAGAGAGAGAGAGAGAGAGAGAGAGAGAGAGAGAGAGAGAGAGAGAGAGAGAGAGAGAGAGAGAATTTAAAATCTTGTTCCAGTAGTCTATGTCCTGATGAGAGAGAGAGAGAGAGAGAGAGAGAGAGAGAGAGAGAGAGAGAGAGAGAGAGAGAGAATTCAAAATCTTGTTTCAGTAGTCTCCCTCCTGATGAGAGAGAGAGAGAGAGAGATAGTTTAAAAACTTGTTTCAGTAATCTCCGTCCTGATGAGAGAGACAGAGACAGAGAGAAGGAGAGAGAAAGAGAGACAGTGGATTAAGAGTAATGACAATATTACACGAAACGAAAATATAAACAAAGATCCTAAATACCTTCAGAGGAAGAAAATGGGAATAAGCATGTTGTTCTCACCACGAAAATGCGAAAACAAGAAATAGCCAGCGACATAAAATGGATCAAGGAAATCAATTAACGGAAGCTGAAAAAAACAAATATATAACAAGTGCCCTATTTGGCTCGCAATATACTTCCTCCCTTCATCCTAGGAATTAAAATCTACATACACTTGCCCAAGTTCATGAATAGATTTTATCATATTTCTGTATAAGAATATAAGTGGTTCAAACCCTTATCCTACGCGCATGGCAGTGTTTTGCTTCCTAGAAATGAGTATATGAATTAAACAAAGGCTTTTGGCAGAGAGCAAATTCTTCTAACATTGAAAAACAATATCGTTCGATCTTTTCTCTCCGTCGTCAGAAAGGTGAATCCTTCCATCTTGAATAAATACCTATCGTAAAATCACACTAAATCCCAGAGCATTTCACCTTCAAATCAAATCCCCCAATCACATCCTTGCCATTTTTCCAAATTTGCCTCATTTTGTCCGCTGTAAATGGTTCAATCTAAGTAATCCAATCTCTCACTCAAAAACGTCTCTCCTTTTTTATTGTCAGTAGATCATCCTCACAAATCCTCCCAATCATCTCTCCCTTCCTGTGATTCTACAGTTTATTGTAAATAATTCCGCCAAAAACATCTCTTTTTTTTTATCTGGAACATATCGAGACGTCAAGTGTTCGTCTTCAGTCTTGCAATCTTCTTCCTAATTCATGACCTGGTCCCCTTCAACTGGTTCTTCTCTCCTTAACCTGTTTCTCCATCTCGTGACGATTAAATGAGAGCCTCTTCATCGAGAGTTTCTCGTGTCTTATTTCCACCCTTGAGCCAACAAGAAAATGCTTCATTTTTCCACATTTCCTTCCTTCCTCTTCCAATTCCTTGCTATCCATCAAGCTATCATTCTCTTCCACTCGTTTTTTTTTCGTGGAAAATGAAAATTCCTTCCCACTCAACACGCCGAATACTCTCTCTCTCTCTCTCTCTCTCTCTCTCTCTCTCTCTCTCTCTCTCTCTCTCTCTCACCAATATATTCACACACTTCCTAATCACAGACTATTAGTCTGATGACACGTCATGTCTCAGGAGATGAGGCTTCAAAGCCATTGCAGCATCATCGAGAGGTCCCGGTTTTAAAGACGAGATATTTATTAAACCACGAATGAGAGCGTAAATTACATAAATTATCTCTGGGCATGTCTCGAGGGAATGTCCTCGAATACGTCACGAGAGATTAGGTATTCGTGAAGTGTTTAGACGCATGCAGATGGTGTGGATATAATTTCTGGAGGTTAACGAACACCTGAACGAAAAAAAATATGTGTTGATATACACATATATATATATATATATATATATATATATATATATATATATATATATATATATATATATATATATATAGAATTTTGAGAGAGAGAGAGAGAGAGAGAGAGAGAGAGAGAGAGAGAGAGAGAGAGAGAGAGAGAGAGTAGGATACGTTAATAAACACTATTCACATTTTAGGAGAAATATCCACGGAATATCCACAATGTTGGATCGCGTAGTCCAACATCAACAGGTTAGAATTGAAAGAGAAACATCTCCCGCGACAGCTGTACATTATTCACAAACCGCATTATGTCTGCATAAATTCACGCGTAAAATTCGGGAGTAAAACAAATTTCCGTTTTGCATCCGAGGGCTATGAGGCGTTTTGGAAATGTTTTTCTTATTTTTACTTTAGACTTCCACCCAAACAACACGTTGCAGTTAGGTAAACAAGATTTTTATTTACTTATTAATTCAGAATTCAAACTCCTCCGTTCGTTTACTTATTTGATTTAAGACTAAAATGTTGAAAGTATGACCAAAGAGTAATTGATGTTATCGGCGCAAATGGCTATAATTTTTTCTCTTATAAAAACCGAAAATGAGTAAAAAAAAAAACTGACAATTTGAACCTAATATGGAATTACGACCATTCTTTTGCTTTCCTGCTGTAGAGAGAGAGAGAGAGAGAGAGAGAGAGAGAGAGAGAGAGAGAGAGAGAGAGAGAGAGAGAGAGAGAGAGAGAGAGAGAGAGAGAGAGAGAGAGATATGAATATGGTTGTGTACAAGACGACGAAATTTGAGTCTGAAGGGTAACAGAATAACAAATAAACGTATAGAGTTCGAAGAAAAGTTACGCAGTCCTGCTTTTATTTTGTAAGAGAGAGAGAGAGAGAGAGAGAGAGAGAGAGAGAGAGAGAGAGAGAGACAGACAGACAGACAGACAGACAGACAGACAGACAGACAGACAGACAGACAGTCTGAAGAGTAACATGAATATGGTTGTACAGAGACCGAGGAAACCTGAGTCTGAAGAGTAACAGAATTTTCAGTCCTGCTTTCATTTAGTAAAGAGAGAGAGAGAGAGAGAGAGAGAGAGAGAGAGAGAGAGAGAGAGAGAGAGAGGGGGATGTAGGGGCTGGGGGATAAGGAATTATTCCACCCACGAGCAAAGCCTCTGAGATCTACCTTTTACGTAGCGCACAGGAAGAACGCCTCTCTGATCTCAAAAGATCACAAGGTTCCTTCAGCTCTCCTGCAAGGTAAAGAACTCTCTGGCGAAGGAGGAAAAAAATGGGGGAGGTCTGCGTGGTAAGGAAGCACGGGAAAACGAGTTGAATATAGAATTTAGGCCAAAGGCCAAGCACGGGGACGCATAAGGTCATGCAGCGCTGAAACGGAAATTGACAGTAAAAGGTTTGAAAGGTTTAACAGGAGGAAAACTTTTGGGTTGCACAATGAATCAATTATTAGGAGAGGGTTAAGGAAAGTAAAGTACAGTAAAAGGAACGAAAGGTGTTGCAGCTAGGGGCCGAAGGCACGCTGCAAAGAACCTTATGTAATGCCTACAGTGCACCGCACGAGGTGCACTGACGGCGCTACCCCACTAAGGGGAACACGGGAAAATGTTCATTAAGTGGGGCTATCAGATACTGAAAGGGAAATAAGAGAAAAACATGGAGTTTGGTAAGGGGGTGGGGAGATTAAAAAAAAGATATGAAGAACTAAACTTATATATTATCATATAATGGTCTTATATAACAACAGCCAAAGCACAAAGGGACGATAGATTCTACTAGTCACGACGTCCTGATTTAGAAGCAAAATAAATAAACAACTGAATAAATAAATAAATAAAAACATAATTAAATAGATAAAAATTTATAAAAAGTACAAGACAAATTTTTATAAAAACATATATACATAGATAAAAGCATAAGATATTTTTTTATAAAAAAATAAATAGATAAAAACATATAAAAAGAAAAAGTATAGGGAAAATGTTATCTTGAAGACTTTTTCGCATATTGTCACCATCAAAAACCTCACGATCATTATCAGGTTTAAGTAAATGTGATTCCTGGGATTTTCTATTGATATTTCATCATATGTGAACCAAATTAAACGCTACATTAATTGCAGAATAAAGTTGGATCCTAAAATGTAAGGGAAAGTTTCTTTTAATTATTCTTAAATTCGGATTCAGTGTTTTCAGTGGGATATGTAGCCAGAAATATTCAGAATTTACAAGTTAAGAAATGTGATTTTTAATGGTGTTATACCGTTTTTTTTTTTTTTTAGTTTTCTGTGAAAGAAAACTATTGTGCCGGCTTTGTCTGTCCGTCCTCACTCTTTCTGTCCGTCCTCAAATCTTAAAAACTACTAAGGCTAGAGGGCTGCAAATTGGTATGTTGATCACCCACCCTCCAATCATCAAACATACCAAATTGCAGCTCTCTAGCCTCAGTAGTTTTTATTTTATTTAAGGTTAAAGTTAGCCATAACCGTGCTTCTGACAACGCAACAACACAGGCCACCACGGCCGGCTGAGAGTTTCATGGGCCGCGGCTCATACAGCGTTATACCGGGACCACCTAAAGATATATCTGTTTTCGGTGGCCTTGATTATGCGCTGTAAACGGCTGTACAGAAAACGCCTCTGTATATATATAAATATAACACTCATCGTTTTTCTCCTATGTATTTCACCCATCATCATCATCATCATCATCATCATCACCAACAACAACAACAACATCAACAGTCTCACAATCATCGTGGACCTCATCATGTATTAATGGAAATTGAGTCACCACCTTTGATCAGGCGAAGGAACGCGATGTTGTCTTTAGGGGCGTGTCACCAATTTCATTATCTCTCTCTCTCTCTCTCTCTCTCTCCAACACAGTCAGTGGAATCCTCGGAATCTCCAGTTATTTAGAGTTTATGCATGATATCAGGTTTAACATCTTATTACAAAAGAAAAAAAAATTAGAGGTAGTTAGAAATAATGTTTTTAGTCTCAATTATTTTAGCATTTACTTTCCAACGAATTCCCACCTGATTTTCACGAGTATATTAATTTTCTTGTTGACTTGTAATAATTTCTGAACGACAGTGAGGTTTAGCATTAAGCATTACCATAAATTCTTCATTTAGGAGTTCCCTGAGTCACAATTCTTTTACATGGGTCTATATTTCAACATATATATATATATATATATATATATATATATATATATATATATATATATATATATATATATATATATATATATATATACTTATATAAACTTAATAATTTGCTACAAGAAACTAGAAATACACACTTACATACATACATACAATCCCCCTCCACACACACAGACACATATATATATATATATATATATATATATATATATATATATATATATATATATATATATATATATATATATATATATATATATATATATACTACCAATGCCTTAGAAGCTACAACAAATCGGTTACCAGACAAAGTAGAACCAACTACAGTACTTCCACAAATCAAAATAAGGAAAGCTAAAAAACATGAAAAATTCCTATGGACGAGTTGCTGAATTCTTACCTGACGACCGTAGGTGTCTCATGTTTGTACTATGTCAATGCGAATTTTCTTAGTTTTATCGGGTTGAGATCAGCTGACGACTGCGATAACACCCGGGCAGTGGAACACTTTGGGCGTAAGAACGAATACGGATTCGTTAACGTTTTTCATAGGCCAACTCTCACAGGCACTGAATGATTCGAATCATCTGTCAAAGAAGAAAAAATATGCTTACTTCTCTTTATGCACCAGTGAAGCTATTCATCTTACACATGACTCTATAAATTCATTTAATACTTTCACACATACTTACTTTATACTAATATGTCATTACGAAAGGAAGGGGCTCCTCACTCCGCCACTGTGTAGGGAAGTTTATTGAGAATCTCCTGCACAACTGGGTGTTGTTAGGAGGCATTCCCCTCCCCTCACGGCTCACACCAACCGAGTGATTATAGTACTAGTCAGTTGCCCAACGACCCCATATGGTGCACTATAGGCATTACAAGGTTCTTTGCAGCTTGCATTCGGCCCCTAGCTGTAACCCCTTTCGTTTCTTTTATGTACCTCCTCTCATATTCTCTTTTTTTTCCATCTTACTTTCCACCCTCTCCTAACAATTGATTCATATTGCAACTGCTAAGTTCATCCTCTTACACATTTCAAACCTTTTACTGTCAATTTCCGTTTCAGCGCTGAATGAACTCATAGGACCCAGTGCTTCGCCTTTGGTCTAAATTCTATAATCAATTCAGTTGCCCAACGAGTTCAGACAACCATGTCTGAGTCACTGGAATAGCCTCCAGACAGCTGTAGGTAGTCACGAATAGGGCACCAATAACAATAATGATGAAATAAGAATTACAGTATGATTAATTGGAACAGAAGACCAGTTTTGATCCGTGATTAAAGAAGTACTTCGTACTTTTTCTTCGGCAATGATTGCCCACTTTGAGAGTGAGCGATTTTTTTCACAAAATATAATTACTATGTCAATTTTTATAACCACATAAGAATCCCAATTGTGGGGTGGGCGTTAATACATACTCGATGAATAAAGACTATTTTTTTTCCAAGCATCAATGCAGAACAGAACGAATCAACTGGAAAATGATTCACGTAATGAAACATTAACCTCCTCAGACCTATGACAGGCAAATCCAAAGTTACCTTTGTAATCTGCCTCTTACTTATTGGCATACTTACAATATAGAAACAAAACAAGATTTACATACTTCGTTATTCAAGACAAAATTATAAGGGATATATACTTAATCACACAACGCTCGTATTCGTCACTCACCTCATTTTAAGTAGTTAGACTAATAGTAAACACAAAAAAAAAAAAAAAACCTAGGCCTTTGCACATATTCCATTAAACTAAAAAATGAGAAAAGCAAGTACATACTTGAATAATCTGCATATAAAGTATGATGCAATTAGATATTTCTGTTCCATACAGTGAATCAACAGTTTAATACATTAAATTTCAGCTCATTAAGTGGCCAACTTCGATAGGCAAGGCGACTGTCAACAAGAAGTTTCAGTTATTACATACCCGGTTGGAATCGCAGGTCAAGTCGGCATAGATTTTCAAATTAAACTATAGTTTCCATCAAAAAGATAAAAAGAATGATTAACGATTCTTCCCCTAAGAATTTCCCATTCAGCCACTTATGCAAATTCGTTCAAGATATGTTTCTTAGTAGTACCAGAGTACTATGCTACAGTACCTTCAAGAATGACATTAAACGAATTTCACGAACACGTGCACGAAGGTCTATTATACCTCTTAGTTGTGAGCTTCCATTCATTCCACAATTCAAAATCAAAACTCGCGGCTTCCTATTAATCTTCATAAAGATAAAATCACTGTTTCTTTTCTAACGTGAATACTTTGGGCCGACCCCAGAGACCGTAAGCCTAACTAGATCAGCCTTATGCTAATAAACGTGACTTGCTGCAACCTAGATATAACCAGTCGGTTAATGCTAATTACAAGGCCTGGAATATATAAGCCACTTACATAAGGAAAAATTTAGGTCTCAGCATTCAAGACGGGGTACGCAATCGAGATTCACATCAGTTAGTTATTTTTAGGTCGAACGTTACAATCACAGTTCACAACTTCAGGAGGTTTGGAGTGACAAGGAACTAGTATCCGCCAGGCCTGAGACAACTAACGCTCTGTTCATCCGCTCCACTAAGTAGTTCCGATTTTGATCACCAGTTTCGTTATATGTATATATATATGTGTGTGTGTGTGTGTGCGCGCGCGCGCGTGTGTGTGTGTGTGTGTGTGTGTTTACAAGTACGAATTTTCTCACCATGTGCCACAATCGGTACAGGCCATGGGGTATTTGCTAAAGTTCTGCATTTAACTAATGAGTAAGCATTAATTCTAGATTAATTAATAGTACGAACGACGACGAATTAGGAAAATGAGAATGTTCATCCTAGTGTACTCAACTCACTAGGCCAATGTTTACGTTCTGTGCACAAACTGATCCTTCAACAAATTTCAATTATGTGAATGAGTTCTTTAATACAAATGAGAATTTGTGGTTGTAACTTGATTTGAATGAAAGCCGCAAATACAGGTTGACTTCTATTGACCCAATACTCATTTCAGTCTCGAATTTGTCTTAAAAATACCATAGTGATGGTCATGTTTGTCCTATACCTGAAAATTCATCTTGATCATAATTTGGAGCTGAAATGAAACTACGACCATTTTAAAAGTGTGCATATGGCTTACGCATGTATTTTCACGTTATTTTGCAAGTTTATTAATATTTATTCTTTAATGCATGCATATTTATAGTGTTTCTCATATCCCTGACTTGTATTGTTCTAATTTTAAGTAACAAAAGGCTACTAAACTCCTCGACAGGTCATAACAAATCTGAAATATTCCGGTTGCAAAATTATTCTTCCGTTTGTCCCAAGCTCAACCAGTATCTTTAGAAATGTTCCGTCATTGAGTCATTTTTTATTCCCATTTAGCTCCATTAAATTCCTTCTCCATTTACTTCCACCCTATTATCCGTCCTC
The DNA here is from genome assembly GCF_040412425.1 of Macrobrachium rosenbergii. NCBI lineage: Eukaryota > Metazoa > Arthropoda > Malacostraca > Decapoda > Palaemonidae > Macrobrachium > Macrobrachium rosenbergii. The sequence continues at coordinate 27,898,804 of NC_089764.1, read as the reverse complement.
ACTAAACTTTCACTCTCCATTTATCAGACCATTTATTGAGCCCCATTTAGACCCACCGCTTCCGCTCCTTTTAACTTAACTGTCCTCGTTCAGCTTTGGGTCTGCGTCTGTCAAACCCTTTTAATTTTCCGTCTGTGGTGTTTTCTTGGCACCGTTTATGTTGCGCTCTCGTAAGGGTATTTCATGGCCAATAATTTAGCGACTTATTGCGATAATCCCACCCGAGGTTTAGGCCTTGATCCCGCCATTGGAAGGCTTTGTGTGCACTTCTTGTGCAACCCTCCCCGCACCCCCACCCGCACAAAACCCCCAACCACCGCCAGTTCCGAACTCAAGAAGAAACGGGATATGGAATTAAAGCTATCTAGTACGTAGGATAGGATGAGAACTAATTTTTAATGAACATTTCAATCGATTATATTAGCTCATCAGTTCCGTTCTGCTACTGCACATAGGCGGTCGACACTCATCTTCCGTTATGCTCTCTCTCTCGCTCTCTCTCTCTCTCTCTCTCTCTCTCTCTCTCTCTCTCTCTCTCTCTCTCTCTCTCTCCTTTAGTCTTTGTCTCTGACAAGAAATTTTTATGGGTGCAACATACCGTATTAACTCATCGTTGTGTTATTTTCGATATTTCAATGGTGTCTTTCTGTTCCTTTGCTTTCCTTTACTCTCTGCATTCTAATACCCTTCCGCGCCTTCTTTTCTCATCTCCCTCCTTCATTTCGTTCTGTGTCCATTAATTCATCCATCTATCTTCTATTTTTTAATTTCGTGTGCTTTTTCTTTCTTCGAAGTCCCTTTCCTATCAGTTCCCTCTTGATTCTCTCACGTTTTTTTCTTTCTCCCATACTCTCTCGACTCTTCCTCCGCTCTCCTGCCGCAAGTGTTAGCTTGTCCTTGTTTTTCTTGACAGTCGAATAATAACCAAATGCTTATGCCAATTGTGGTGTAATGAAATTCTGTGGAATGTGGGCGAGAATCTTTTTTTGGCATAAGGCCAGCTTGATCTGTAATGGGAAAATTATTCCTTTAAATATTATTGATTTGTTTAGGAATTGATTTATCATCCTCCTCTAATATCTTTATACTGCTGTTGTGAGAGTGATTGGGACTGTAAAATGTTTTCGTTTTCGTTGTGGACGTCGAATGCATAGAAGTGTAGCCAGTCCCTTGTTTTGTTTTTCTTTCGCTCTGAATGTGGGAGCGCTGTCCTGAATCTTTCGTCTGCATATTGGCTACACTTCTATGCATTCGACGTCCACAACGAAAACGAAAACATTTTACAGTCCCAATAACTCTCACAACAGCAGTATAAAGATATTAGAGGAGGATGATGAATCAATTCCTAAACAAATCAATAATATTTAAAGGAATAATTTTCCCATTACAAAGCTTTTCCCTCGGGGAAGAATTGATTCATGTCCATGATATTAGAACTGCAACATTCCATATTAACTCATGTGTTTTTTCTCGATCTGTATCTTCTTCGTTGACGCACTTTCGATATTTCAATGACGTCTTCGTATTCTTTTGCTTTCCTTTATTACTTGCACCTTGCGCGCCTTCTTTTCTCGTCTTCCTACTCCATGTCGTTCTTTACTTATTAATTCATCCATCTGCCTTCTATTTTTAATTACGTATTGCTTTTCCTTTTTTCTGGAAACGGACATTTCCTATCCGTTCCCACTTTACCCTCTCGTACTTTTTAAATCTCCCATTCTCTCTCGACTCTCTTACCCCACTTCTCTTGGCTCAAGTATTAGCATGCCCATATTTTTCCTCACAGTCGAATAATTATCAAACGCCCAAATGCTTATGCCAATTGTGGCATGATGAAATTCTCTGGAACGTGGTCAAACATCATTTTTGGCATGAGGCCAGCTAGATCTACAACAATAACAAGAACGGCTTCACAGTTCCGACAAGACTGACGTTGGGTGCGTTACCAAATATACTGTTTACCGATGACTTTGATATCACTTGAAAATAGTTTTCGAAAACTTGTGTCACTTATAAAAATCAAATAAAGTAAAACTAAAGTGTTAAATTAAATTAAATTAAATGACTGAGATATGCGTTTCAAGAAATTATTGAGTCACCAAATGACAACTGAAGCAGGCTGAGCGAATGACAAGTTCCTGAATGCAGTAAGCGTTCTTGTAAACAATGTGTTTAATATGCGATCCCACGCCCGTGTATTTTCTTATTTTTTTACTACTTAAACACTCGTTGCGTATATTTAGTAACAATAGTGAAACTATGAATGTAAGAATTAAGTAAGTGAGCGTGATAAAACTACAAAATAACAAAAATCTTAATGCCTATAGGGGGACCGAAGCTTACCTTCGCCGCCGATGGTGAGTGTTAAAAGAATAATCACAAATTAAATTTCTTTTCCATTAGAATGACTAAGTAATGGGCCCGAATTTGAACTGTATGAGTTTAAAACTAATATCCTTTAAAATAAAAATTAATGTTATTATAACTCTTAAGATTCTTGTTACAATTCCATCTGAGTATCATTCTAGGAAAATACACAAAAAAAAGCAGCTCTAGTTAGCTTAGACTAGTATACTTAATTATACTGGCGTAGGCTCACTAGAGCTGCTCTTGCCAAGGTTAGGTGTTATGTTCAAGGCTGGGAAGGACACACCATTTTATTGGTCCCCCCTATACCAAAAGATTGAGAGCTAGCCTAATTGTTAAATGTCATCCCTAGATTAGGTTAAGTAAGAAGGGGTTGGGGTTCATCAGTTTATTCCCACCTGAATATTCCTTGACATAACATTCTATATTTCCACATTTTTAGTACTTGTATCAGTAATTCTTAATGCTTTATGATGAAAGTTGTGAATGTTTTCCTTGTGATTAGGCTAGCTATAATTATACATGAAGATATCAAACCATACCCATAATATCCCAATTGTAATATTTTGGCTGGTTTATATAGCCTACTGGTGCTTTTATATTTCTTATATATAATAATTAATATAAACTACTAGTTTTGCAAGCTGGCACAGGGAGTGACTTGAACTATTTGTGTTTGTGGGTGTGCTTGTGTTGTTGTATAGAAAATAAGAAGACTGCTATCAGCCTCAGCTGATTTTAAAACTTTCAGGTCTTACATTTTCCATTAAAACCATTAAACTTGAAAAAGATCGGAATATCCGTGAACATCTGGGTGTGATACTGTACACTTTGAGATATCAACAGAGTAAGCTAGTAAATATTCACCTTACATTATTTATGACATACATTTATGCATAATTAAAAGAAAGTACAAATCTGTTATAAATCATCAGCATCATCATCCTTGCTTACAACACAGTGTGGTGCAAAGAAGCTCACAAATAATGCAGATAAAAGAAAATATTTGGATATATGTGGGAATATTTATGCAAATGTCCTCACTTGCTTAACCTAACCTAGGGGACGATTTTTAAAATCTGTATTCTCCTCCACATCTATTCAGTTTAACTGTGATCAATACATTGGTGTGACCTCTTCAATCTTAAACAGCATGTAACGTAAACCTAAGTGGTCTAGCCTAACAGACAGGCTCAGAAAAGCTGCTTCAGGTTTTATTTGGAAAGAGCACTTTGAGACAGTTCTTAATAGACCAGTCCCCCCTGGAAGATTTAAATATTGGTGAAGGTGAGATCAGGCTAGAAGAAGTAGTTAAGGCAGTAAAATAGTTAAAGAATTATATAGTTAAAGAATTATAAGGCACCAGGAGAGGATGGTTTATTCCTGGAAATGTTTAAAGTGGAGGAAGATAGATTAGTATTTGTTTTGAAGATATTATTCAATGAGATATGGGTGATGGGGATAATACCATCAGGTTGGAAGAATGGTGTGATCATTAAAGTTCCAAAGAAAGATCTGAGTAGGTGTGGTAACTGGAAGGGAATCATTTTGTCACCTGTAGCCCTGAAAAATTTCAGCAGAGTATTGTTGAATAGGTTGGAGCCAGTGGTTGATGGTACTCTGAGTGATGAACATGCTGGTTTTAGGAAGTGGGGGGTTGCAGTGATCAGATCTTCATAGTTAGGCATTTAATGCAATAATCTAATGAAATGAGAACTTCGTCAAGTCTTTGCTTTGCTGATTTTGAAAATGTCTTTGATAGTATTTCTAGATGGACTGTGGGAAAAATCACGAGGCATTGTGGAATACCGGAAAAGTTTGTGAGGGTTATTTCGAACATACATGAGGGCACATCTTGTAAAGTGATGGTTGACGGTTGTTTGAGTGATCCATTTGAAGCTAAGTCTTATGTGATTCAGGGTGACACTCTGTCTCCTCTGCTGTTTGTGTTGGTCATAGATTGCGTTATGAGAAGGGCTAAAAGAGGAATGGATGCAGGTATGCTCGGGGAGAAAATGGGAAACTTCTTGACTTAGATAATGCTGATGATATAGTTTTGTTCTGCGAGGGACCAGAAAAGATGTAGAGAGTGTTGAATTGTCTAGTGCAGAGGTTCCCAAACTTTTTGTTCCTCGGTACCCCTTGGGCTTTTTTATAGGTTCCCTTGTACCCCTAACACTAAAAATTAAGCTTAATATTAAAAAAGAACATTTTAATATTTTGATATTTTAAATTTATGGAGTCTGCATGTGTAGATTACATAGGTATCTTAAATGGTGATAACAGAAATAAAGCAATTACTAAGGTAATTTATATTTTGATCCAGCACATACAATACATACCTTTTTATTATTATCCAAAAAATTCAGACCAAGTGTACCCCCTGAAACGTGCAGTTGTACCCCTGGGGGTACATGTACCCCAGTTTGGGAACCCCTGGTCTAGTGAGTTAAGGTCGAAAGGTTGGTTTGTTTATTAATAGTGAAAAATTTCATAATTAGTCAGTTAGTAGTGGAAAAACTGAAATCATGAATATGAATATTGAAAATGCACAGGATTGTCTAATTGAAGGCATGATTGCAAAGCAAGTGGACAAATTTAAATATTCAGGTACTTATTCAGATAAGGGTGGTTCTCCGAGCACAGAATTTATGGAAAGATTAAAAAAGTCTTATCAGGCAATGGGAATGCTTAAAAATATTTGGAATAATAGCAGTTTTTCTGTGCATACAAAAATCAAAATTTATAAGGTAATGGTTAGGTGTTTTTTTTATTTATGGGCATGAATCATGGTACATTACAGTGACTTTGGATAATAAATTCTTAGCATTTAAAATAAGGCACTCAGAAGAGTATTAGGAATTAATTGGAGGGATAGATCAAATAACAGAGTTATAGAAGTAACGGGTGTGCAGCCGGTTGATGAGTATGTTAGGTTCTCACGCTGGAAGTGGCTAGGCCATGTGTATGAAGACGGGGAATAGTACGGGATACACCGGAGTGGGTTGCCCTAGGTTGAATAGGTAGAGGTAGGCCAAAGGAGACGTGGTTGAGGACATTGAGGCGGGAAGCAGGAGATGAGTGTTGGGGAAATCTTGAGGAAAGAGAGGAGAAATAGGAATCTCGAAGGATGATGATTATGATAATTAGAAGGAGGATGGAGAGAAAGTAATAGCAGTCTCGAAGGGTAGTGGTTGTGATGATTAGCAAGTAGTGGAGAGAGAGAGAGAGAGAGAGAGAGAGAGAGAGAGAGAGAGAGAGAGAGAGAGAGAGAGAGAGAGAGAGAGAGAGAGAGATCTCGAAGGATGATGATTATGATAATTAGAATGAGGGAGAGAAAGTGATAGCAGCGAAGGGTAATGGTTATGTTGACAAAATAAGAAGGAGGAAGAGTTGCGGACAAAATATGAAGGAGGAAGAGAACGATATAAATCGAATAAAGAACAAGTAAGAAATGCACCGAAGTTTCTTCGGCGCAGTCGAGTCTTCTGTACTGTTCATAATCAAGGCCACCGAAAATAGATCGATCGTTCGGCGGTCTCGGTATAATGCTGTATGAGCGGCCAATGAAACTCTCAGCAGGGCGTGGTGGCCTGTGTTGTTAAGTTGCCAGAAGCACGGTTATGACTAACTTAAACCTTAGATAAAATAAAAGCTACTGAGGCTAGAGGGTTGCAACTTGGTATGTTAGATGACTGGAGGGTGGATGATCAACATACCAATTTGCAGCCCTCTAGCCTCAGTAGTTTTTAAGATTTGAGGGCGGATAGGAAAAAGTGCTGATGGGTAGACATATAACCATCTCCTTAATCATTCCGAGTTACTTCTCTTTACATGCATTCTCTACATATTCCCACTCGTCCACTCATGTTCGTACCCAGGAATCGCTACTTGAGATCATCTCCGATTGATGTAATGATGGTTGTGGGGGGGGGGGTGGTTTGTTGTTTTGATTGGAAGTTTGGAGATGGAAAATCGTCCAGGAAAATGTTCTCACAGGACAGGGTGCAGGAATCGCTTTTTCAAGTTTGATTGCTGGAGAGAGAGAGAGAGAGAGAGAGAGAGAGAGAGAGAGAGAGAGAGAGAGAGAGAGAGAGAGAGAGAGAGTACATTTCTTGTCTGGAGGTTTTATACAATTAATATACTGCTGGTAATGGCTTGGAATGGAAGATTCTTTTCCTGTTCTGTCGAAATAAGTGAGTAACTAAGTTTGAACCAAGAAATGTAAATTATAGTGTTTTCTCCTTTTCTGCTGATTTTTTTTTTTATTTCTTAGCAACAGGATCTAGAAAAAGTTATTATGCCAGAAGGACATACTAAAAATGTTTTTAACATCTCATTACAGATCTTTTTATTCACAAAGTAGTCTCTCTCTCTCTCTCTCTCTCTCTCTCTCTCTCTCTCTCTCTCTCTCTTCTCTCTCTCTCTCTCTCTCGTTTCAGTTTTGCCTTTACGTTATTTTTCGTTTATGCCATCTACGTTTTTTTGTGGGGGGGGGAGGGGGGCGGGCGGAAAGGCGACATTTAACTCATTCTATCTCCTCTCCCGTTCCCCATTTTAGCGTCAGAGCTATTAAGAATTCATTATATATTCCTTGCGTAATTATTGCTTTACTCTATTTTATTTCTTATTTAGCCATGATAGGTGTACCTGAATCGAAAACTTTCTAGTTATACCAAGAACGTGTTGCACTAATGCTGGCCTGACTCTCCCCATTTATATCGCTGTGTATTTTTGCGAAGTATTTGGTAACAAGCTTTGGCCTTATTTTAATTATAAATATATTTATTTTCATCAAGTTCATGTATCACAATGGTTCCTACTAAAGTTTAGTAGTTTTGGATATACCACCTCTAACTGTAGAGCCTAAGGAACACCCTGATTTTTTTTTTTTATGTTACCGTTACTCATTCCCAAGCGGATTACTTCCTCCATTGATAAAAAGAACAGTGATTTTGATTGTGATGACCGTGAAACAATAACATTAACTTTAGTACATTTTTTTAATTACTGTTGTTTTAGCGTTACTGATTAACTTTAGTACATTTTTTTAATTACTGTTGTTTTAGCGTTACTGTCATTATATATGAATATATTGTATTGCCTTTGTCTGATGACTATCACTTGAAATAACATTCATCTTGATTCTGTGGTGTACAGAAAGTGGAGACGAAAAATAAATTCGTCTGATAATAGTTTACATAATGAAAACGACAGGTAATTACTTGAAAAGTATTTCTTCCGTGAATGAACACCCTGATGACTGTTTTCTTTTGTTTTTCCTTATTCGAACTTTTATTGCGAATTGCTGAAGAGTTGAATGTAATTGAATCACCGATGTTGTTGACAGAATTGTCATTAATCTCATATCTTTTTTGTACATAAGAAAAAGCCTTCACGCACTCATTTGCATAGCATTAGCCTCCAGTTATCAGTTTTAAATAAAAAAGTTTCCAAAGCGAGGATCTTTTTCCCGGAATGCTAATAAAAAAAACGAGAGTGTTTTTGGTAGAATGCCTGTTCTGAAAACCGTCAAAAAAATCGGGTGGTATAAATTCGGTTTCTGGGTGGCCATATATATAGTCATCAAATCGGATGACAGAAACAGTTCTTTGCGACTAGACAGACAATCTGCCTTGGATGTGGAATGGAATGCCGATGTTGGAAGTCACTGATTATTCCACACTGAATGACGAATTCGGGCTTTTTCCCTGAAGTTGGTCATTCAGCTCATACTAATGGCATCGTTAACTCGTCTTGTCTGCTGTAAGAGCCACGTCCTGACAAAAGGCTGTTCTCATGGACCTAACCCCAAGTAGGAAAACCGCTGAAGAATCGAGAGTTTTCTTCTCGACTTTATCTATCTGGTTGGAAGTAGCAGCGACAGAAGGCAGCGTAAAGGACTTTTGAAAGCTAAAAGAGAAATTGGAATGGATTTGAGTCCTCAGAGAATAAATATAAGTGGTGGTAACAGTGAGTGCGGTGACTGGGATGATTGTCTTCATGCACGGCGGGAATAAATGATGACAGTTATTCCCACTGACTTAGTAATTCAACAATATACTAAGTAAAGCAAGGACATCATTCACTAAAATGATTTATTCCATACATATTCCTTATTTGCCTTTCGTAGTACATTTCATAAATAAGTAACGTAGGATATGAAGGCCTAACGTTAGGACTAGTTATGCCGTTTTTCTTCTTCCTCACTATTCACGCCTCTCGTTATCGTTCCCTTTCGACGTGCGTTGCAATATTGGGATATGGTTTAATCAGCCCCTTTAAAGTAGATGTTTTCTTGATTACTATAAAAAAAACGGCGAAGTATTGTACAGCTTTATTCCATTTTTATTTTACCATCGACATAGAAACATTAAAAAAAAATCATTTTACCATCGACACAGAAACATTTAAGAAAAAGAAAAACATTCGTGTTTGGGTATTTCCAGGGATGGATCTTACTTCGCTCACGTCGAATAAACTGCTTGCTAATGAAAGCCAAGCGTAGAGTGCGGTAGTTGATGAATAAAACTGTGAAATAGTCAGCTACTTCATTTAAGCCAAAGTGAGGAAAGGTGAACTCAGTCATTTTTCCTTTGCTAACAGTTTAGCAAAGATATAATTCCTCTCTGCCTTTTCCCAGGAGTCACGGAATGTTTATAAAGCTGAAGAGCTGCGTCTTTGCTAATGGATGATTTGTTCTCCCCTGCAATCATGGTTGCTTACTTGCTCCGTTGACGTCATTTGAAAGGTGGTCAGTTGTATTTTCCAAAATCTGCTGAAGGTCATTCTCTCGAATGCTGTAGAGGTTTCCACAACCTGTCTAATGATAATAACCCAAAAATCTGAAGGTCATTCTCTCGGATGCTGTAGCGGTTTCCACAGCCTGTCTAATAATAATAACTCCCTCCCTTAGCCCACTTCAGGCCAGCCCTAGGAGAGCTGTTAATCAGCTCAGTGGTCTGGTTAAACTAAGGTATACTTACTTAGCCCACTTTTCACAAAGGGACCGACTGTCTGATGACCTTTGGTCAAACGGTGACTCATTTCCATCGGACCCTCAGAAGTTGGTCAACAAAAAACATATTAAAAGTATAAAAGACTTTATAAAAAAGATAAGAAACATATTGAAATGATAGAAATAAGGAAACAAAATTATATAAAACCGAGAACATTTTTACATAAGATTGTAAGAAAATATTGACAATAAGTAAAATGGAAATTATGCTAATTCATTTCCATGCCATATATTGTTAATGTGTTCTTACCATATTTTGCATTTAAGGTTTTTACCAATTTGAAACGAGTTTGTTGCCTTTTCTATTTTATTAAAATTTGCTCATTACCTTTATACCAATATCTTTTATTATTTAAGATCTTTTGTAATATCTTGCAAGAGTTATTGTGATTCAGCTTGTGGGGAATGCTTCTTGATAAAGAGTATATAATGGAATTTTTTTTTTTGTTTAACGAAATCTATTCTAGAAAAAGAATTGTCTTCGAAGATGATTAAGATGCTAAACAGGAAGGACATCAGGTTCAAAGATTCTCAAATCCTTTAAAAACAAGGTTACTATAATATCTGATGTTACTTGAAGAGCAATTTCATTATTAAGAAGTACACGACTGCACTTTTATTTTCCATGAGATAAAAAAACAAAAACAAATCCTTTGGCCTAACAGGTTTGGTTACAGAGTAACC
>NC_089764.1:27843735-27883735 GCF_040412425.1 Macrobrachium rosenbergii | reverse complement strand
AAGCGATAATTTTTTCCCCGATAGTCATTCGTAAATGCGTTGAGACTGTTATTTACGACGGAAATCTCTCAAGACTATAGAAACCGCCTAGCAACCATTTTTTATCCTAAGGTAGTTCCAATATTGTTTCTTTGTAATATATTTCGAAGAAATATATAATTTCTACCACTAGCGACCGTAAAGCTTTAGAATTTACCATCAGCTCACGTTTTCCTTGCTTCACACATTCGTTTTTAGGCACGTAGCTTATTGTGTCCTTTTGGGTTAATAGAGGGTCCTTTTACGCACATTTTTCTTTTTTTGTTCATCCCTGTGTTGCCGGCGTTGAAGACATTCTATTTCGATGGATGCTGCGCTCAAGTAAGTGAGATATTTTGACGACGGTGAATTATCCTGTAAACAGAGTCTGTGAGTTTATGATTTTCACATTCCACAATATATGAGGCCTGAATTGACGGGTCATTCTAATTCTTTGCTAAAAATGGTTTCGCTTTTGTCCCTTTTGAAACAATTAAAAGCAGCGCAAAGAAGGATATATTTTCGGTGTTTGTATCTTTCAGTGAATGGAAAATTGTGACGAAGAATATTGGAGTTAAATTATTAAAAACGGTTCTGCCAATTCGTATGATGATTAAATTTGAGCTCACGTTTGTTTTATTTTACCGTTTCCATGCAGTTAACATTATGCGCTTGACAGCAGGAGTTATAAATCTCCGATAGCTTCAATGTTGTTCTCATAACCATTATGGTATTTGTAATACTGACAGTCAGTAGGGTAATGCATATTTAGAAAAATAGTATTGGTTGTCGCTGTGGAAGTAACGATGATAATGATGCTGGTAATGGCGAAAAGTGCGTGGATGATCTTGAAGAATCTAATTTTGTCTTAACTGTTGTAGATGGATATCAGACCTTCTCATTATTTTCCTGCGGCTGTCGAGTATCACCTGGATGACGCAACATATTGCAAGGCTGTCTCTAACTGTTTTGCGATAGTCGTATGCCTGTCTGCACTGTCGCAGATAGCCTCATGTTGGAAAAATAACTTTTTCTCCATAACATCCTTCGATAAATGCATTGCTCGCAGTTTGTCTTGCGATCGGCTCAGGACAACTTCAGACGTACGCTAAGACAACCTACGTCATATTCTCGATGTTACCCCGAGACTAAAGGAGAATCCTATGACAGGGCTAGTGGTGACAATCGTACCACAAGAGTGGTGCATCGTTCGTATAATTATATCCGAGTGTGGCCACATATCCTGGTGAAACCGCTACTTGCTAATTATATCTGAGTGTGGCCATATTTCGTGGTGAAGCCGCTACTTGCCCGCTGGGGCTATAGACGACAGGGATCGGGTGTCGGGTGAGACTGGGCTTTGACCTGCTTTTGGTGGAAGTGATTTTTCCCCCGAGACAGGCTTTATCCCTTGACGCCCACATCAGATTTATCGCACACTTGCAGTGTATATTGTATACGACAGTTTTCGTCTTTCCGAGAAGCATTACCCCGTAGGGGGTTAGCGCCATCGGTGCACCTCATGCGGTGCAATGTAGGCACTACTTAAAGGTCTTTGCAGCGTCCCTTCGGCCCCTAGCTGCAACCCCTTTCATTCCTTTTACTCTACCTCCGTTCGCATTCTCGTTCTTCCATCTTACTGTCCACCCTCTCGTAACAGTTGATTCGTAGTGCAACTGCGAGGTTTTCCTCCTGCTACACCTTTCAAACTTTTACTGTCAGTTTCCGTTTCAGCGTTGAATGGCCTCAGTTGCCCCAGTGCTTGGCATGTAGGCCTAAAATCTATAAATCAGTGAATCCAAGAAGCATTAGTGTCCTCGGAACCGTTGGTATTTGAATGGCTAAAAGCAAAAGTATTGTCCCTCCCTAAATCTTCACGAATATCTATATCAACCAGGAACAGGATTTTTATTTATCGATTTATGTCGATCATTAACGATGATTATAGCTTTTAATTTTTTTATAACAAACAAGTTATTTATATATATATATATATATATATATATATATATATATATATATATATATATATATATATATATATATATATATATTTCTATATATATATACATATATACTGTGGTTTTGAGCAGTGGCTCCTGATTATATATATATTGTGATTATATATATTTATATTTATATATATATGCATATATATATATAATGTGTGTGTGTACACAAACTTAAATTTTAACTGCTGACTAGTTCATTGTCTTCATTCTTATTTGTCGCCGTGAGTCTGTTCATGAATACTGATTTCAGTGTTTACTTTTCAGTCGTTTACTACTTGCATTGGTATCCCTATGCCGACTTTATCGGCTTGAACACCGCAGGAAATTAAGCGAACAGGTTCATTGAATGCATTAGCCAATTCAACAGCCGCGGAAGGGTCAATGGACGCCTTTGGGAGTCTCCCAGCAAATAAGGCAGGAAATTGTCTCCGTGTGAATGGCAGCCGACACGGCTTGAGTTCTAAATTATCTTAATTGATTACTATTTGTCTATTTGATTTTATGATTAAATATGAACTTATGTATTTAATCTTTATTTATGTTATTTTCTGTCCTGTGAACTATTATGCGAGTTATGCGTCTAATTACATCTGCCACCGAGGTTACTTCTTCACCCGTTTGAATATGCGCCTATACAGTACAGAAAGGGTTGACAGGTTTTGATGAAATTTGACAGATAAAAATCATCAGGTGACGGTACCGAAAGGGATAAATTTGGCGAGAAACGGGCGTGGAATTCCAAAATTCCTGCTTTTCCAGAGTTTTTGGGTACGTTCACTGTCAGGCAACCAATTGTCTTTAAATGAAATATGAAAAGAAAACTCTTTTGGCCCAAAGTCCTCGACAATCGAATTCAGACACCAGGAAGTGTAGGAGTTTATGTCGGTTTCTACAGAAATTCTTGTAGAAATCAAATGAAGTTCTAAGGGGTAAGTGAACCAACCCCACCATGGTGACGAAATGGATAACGTTTTACTGAAGTGATAAAAAGAAAGAACCTTGAAATCTAGACCTTGTGGTTCAAATTTCTGGAGACAGAACTTCCCAAAAGTTGGACAACAGTAGTTAGAACTGTTAGACATTCCCACAAACTTGTGCAATTCCGATATCTTTCTTCCAGAGTCGAAATAAAGCTTTCCCCTATCAGGGTACGATATTTTTAGTCGTTTTTCGTTTTAAATCATGAAACATGATTATAGTTAAATGGTCACTCATACCAGAGCTATGCTTTTGTAAAGGATGTTCAGGTAATGAAATCTTATTAATGGTAGACCCGATGTATTTTAGACCAGTACGATGTATTTTAGGCTTGAGGCCGTGACGGTAGGCCTTGGGGATATATTTTTTCATGCCTAGAATAATTCGATAATCAGACGTCCTGTGCTAAAATTTCTTAATTTATATTGAACCTTCATTTATCGATATGCATTATTTGCATTTGAAGCAAACAAAACAAAGCAGTAAATTGAATCCTATCATACCAATCTTGCAGAGGACAAAACTTCTACCCTTGGTATGTCAATACCCGGATCATATTGCAGCATTCACAGATTCCCCGAATATGAAACAAGGAATCTTCACCCTCTTCTCCTCATTCCCACCTGCATTCTCCTCCTTCGTTTCCCTCTTCACATCCCAACCCCTCATTTTTTAAAAACATAAAATGATATACAGTCTACTGGAATTCTTTGACCTTACTTTGTTTTGATTTCTCAAACAAAATCCCACCCAAATTCCAAGAGTATATTAATTTTCAAGTTGATGTGTATTTATTTCTAAACGGGAGGAAGGTTTAGCCTTACATAATTATAAAATCTTCATTAAAGAATTCCCTGCGCCAGGCCTCTTTACATGGGTCTGTAATTCAAACAATACACACACACACACACACACACACACACACACACACACACACACACATATATATATATATATATATATATATATATATATATATATATATATATATATATATATATATATATATATATACTTTTAAGTATATGTATATATATATATATAATTTTATAAAAACTATATAATATAATATATATATATAATATATATATATATATATATATATATATATATATATATATATATATATATATATATATATATATATATATATATATATGTATTCCCTCTACATAGATTGCATGGAACGCCATTAATTGAATTCTTTCATACTGCGGGCAGACAGCCCTAAAAGCCACTGTAAATCGATTACTAAATATGATAAAACCTGACACTTCCACAAATCAAAGGGAAAACCTAGAACATTGAAAATTCTTATGGACTAGTTACTGAATATGTAGTTTTCTTACCTGAATATCGCAGGTGCCTTAAGTATGTATTACGTCTTTGCGAATTTTCACAGCTTTGTCGAGATAAGTTGACGAATGCGACAGCGGTAGGACTGTTCGATGGTAAGGAAGTAAGATTTAACCTGGATTCCTTAACGCTTTTCATGAGTGAACTGTTGATAGGCAGTGAATTATTCAATTCACCTGTCAGAGAAAGACATTATATTAATTATGCTCATTTCTCTTTATGCACCAACGAAGCTACACACTTTATACCTGATAAAAAAAAGTTCATCTAAAACCTACACACATATTCTAACTTAATTATAAGTAAATCATTATGATTTACTTATAATTTTTGAGAATCACCTGAACAATACGGCGCCGTAAGGAGACATTCTTCTTCCTTCCCTCGCACCAGCGAAGTGATCAAACTCATCAAAGTACTAGTCAGGCGCCAGGCAGGAAAGCGCTTCGGTTGCCCGAGTCCAGACTTTCGTGCCTTGCTCAGTGGGTGCGATCACAGGTTTCTCAGACAGCTGTAGGTAGACGTGAAAGGGGCAATATAATAAGATTTTATAATAACAATAATAATGAAATCACACAAAGCTCGTATTCGTCAGTCACCTCACCTACAATAGTTAGACAAAGCCACACACACACACACACATAAAACCCTAGGCATATACACATATTCCATAAAACTACAAAAATGAGGAAAGCATATATTTGCATTAGCTGCATATAAAGTGTGATGAAAATACAACATCCGGTTCCAACAAATTTAAATTTAAATGCATTAAACTTTAGGTCAGTACGTAGTCAACTTGGAAAAGAACACGATTGTCAACAAATCATATTTCTTACATTATCGTTTCGTATCAGATCAAGTGGGCCTAGCTTGTCAAAATATACGATAGTCTCCATCAAAACAGGAAATAAAAAGAAAGAATAACAAGTTCCTCTAACGAATTTCCCATTCAGCCACCTAAACTAATCCATTCAAGGTGTTTCATAGTACCACAATATACTGCACCTTCGACAACGATGAACGGTGCACGCAGGTCTCTTATTGCACCCAAGCAGTGAGCTTCAACTTGTATTCTTCAAAATCAAACCTTTCGGCTTCCCATTTATCTTAATAACGATAAAATCACTGGAATGAATAAGTGGACGCTGATTCCAGAAACCATAGGCCTAACACGGTTACCC
Source organism: Macrobrachium rosenbergii (assembly GCF_040412425.1). Taxonomy (NCBI): domain Eukaryota; kingdom Metazoa; phylum Arthropoda; class Malacostraca; order Decapoda; family Palaemonidae; genus Macrobrachium; species Macrobrachium rosenbergii. Next base: position 27,878,187 of record NC_089764.1, on the reverse strand, counting down.
TAAAGCTGTATACATGACATGGCATCTCCAGTCAGTAAGATGCCAGTTAAAAGCTATCAAATATATAAACCACTTACATATATAAAGGAAAACTTCAAGTTCCGGCATTCAAGACGGGTTGAGCAATCGAAATTCACACCAGTCAGTCATATTTAGGTCAAAATGTCGCCATTACACTTCGTAGCTTCAGGAGGGTTGGAGTTACAAGGGACAATCCGCCACGCCTAAGACTACTAACGCTCTGTTCGTCGGCTCCACTAACTAGTTCCAACTTTGATCACCAGTTTATATATATATATATATATATATATATATATATATATATATATATATATATATATATATATATATATATATATGTGTGTGTGTGTTGCGTGTGTGTACTCGTGTTTCGTTGTATGAACTATTATCATGTGTCACACTCGATAGGCTACTGGCCAACGGGTATTTTGCTGATCACTAAGACCACGAACACTGGGCACTCGGATAAAGTTCTGCATTTACCTAACAAGTAAATATTCCTTCTAGATTGATTAATTAGTAAGAGTGATTAGTACGAACGTCGGAGAATAAGGAAAATGGGAAATATAAAAGTATCATTGTTGTTATTTAACTCTGAAATGAAACTACGACAATTTTATGAGTGCGCATATGCTTACGCATATATTTTCACGTTACTTTGTAAATTTGGTCATTTTTATATCTTTAATTCATTCATATTTATAGGTTTTCTCTCATATCCCAAACTTGCTTCATCTCCATTTTGGGTAACATAATGCCACTAAACTTCTTGACAGGTCATAACAAATCTGAAATATTCCAGTTGCAAAATTATTCTTGCATTTGTCCCAAGCTCAACCAATATCTTTAGAATGTTCCGCCATTGCGTCATTTTTTATTCCTATTTAGCTCCATTGAATTCCTTCGCCATTTACTTCCACCCCATTATCCGTCCTCACTAAACTTTCGTTCCCCATTTACCAGACCATTTAATGAGGCCCATTTCAACCCAACAGCTTCCGCCTCCCTTTAACTTGACGTTCCTCATTTAGCTTTGGGTCTGCATCTGTCAAACCCTTTATTTTCCGTTTGTGATGTTTTCTTGGCATCGTCTATGTTGTACTCTCGTAATGGTATTTCATGGCCGATAATTTAGCAACCTGTTACGATATTCCCACCATGGAAGGCTGTTTACACTTCTAGTGCTACCGTCCAACACCACCGCCCTCCCCGAACTCAAGAAGCAAACGGGATATGGAATCAAAATTATCTACAAAGAAACTAATTTTTAATGAACATTTCAATCGATCGATTATACTAACTCATCAGTACTGTAAAATGTTCTGTTGTTGTACATAAACGGTAGAAACGCATCTTCCGTTATTTTTGTTTATCTCTCTCTCTCTTTCTCCCTTTTTGTCTTTGTCTATAACAAGAAATTTCGTGATTGCAACATTCCATATTAACTCAAGTGTTTTTTCTTGATCTGTATCTTCTTCGTTGACGCACTTTCGATATTTTAATGACGTCTTCCTATTCTTTTGCTTTCCTTTATTATTTGCATCCTATTAACCTTGCGCGCCTTCTTTTCTCGTCTTCTTCCTCCATTTCGTTCTGTACTTATTAATTCATCCAGCTGCCTTCTATTTTTAATTACGTATTGCTTTTCCTTTTTTCTGGAAACGGACATTTCCTATCCGTTCCCTCTTTACCCTCTCGTACTTTTTAAATCTCCCATTCTCTCTCGACTCTCTTCCCCCACTTCTCTTGGCTCAAGTATTAGCATGCCCATATTTTTCCTCACAGTCGAATAATTATCAAACGCCCAAATGCTTATGCCAATTGTGGCATGATGAAATTCTCTGGAACGTGGTCAAACATCATTTTTGGCATGAGGCCAGCTAGATCTACAACAATAACAAGAACGGCTTCACAGTTCCGACAAGACTGACGTTGGGTGCGTTACCAAATATACTGTTTACTGATGACTTTGATATAATTTGAAAAAAGTTTTCGAAAACTTGTGTCACTTATAAAAATCAAATAAAGTAAAACTAAAGAGTCAAATTAAATTAAATTAAATGACTGAGATATGCGTTTCAAGAAATTATTGAGTCACCAAATGACAACTGAAGCAGGCTGAGCGAATGACAAGTTCCTGAATGCAGTAAGCGTTCTTGTAAACAATGTGCTTCATATGCGATCCCACGCCCGTGTATTTTCTTATTTTTTTTACTACTTAAACACTCGTTGCGTATATTTAGTAACAATAGTGAAACTATGAATGTAAGAATTAAGTAAGTGAGCATGATAAAACTACAAAATAACAAAAATCTTAATGCCTATAGGGGGACCGAAGTTTACCTTCGCCAGATGGTGAGTGTTAAAAGAATAATCACAATTTAAATTTCTTTTCCATTAGAATGACTAAGTAATGGGCCCGAATTTGAACTGTATGAGTTTAAAACTAATATCCTATAAAATAAAAATTAATGTTATTATAACTCTTAAGAAGCTTGTAACAAATCCACCTGAACATCATTCTAGGAAAATACAAAAAAAAGCAGCTCTTGAGAGTCTGGGCTAGTATACTTAATTATACTGGCGTAAGCTCACTAGAGCTGCTCTTGCCAAGGTTAAGTGTTATGTTCAAGGCTGGGAAGGGCACACCATTTTATTGGTCCTACTTATACCAAAAGATTGAGAGCTAGGCTAGTCAGTAAATGTCATCCCTAGATTAGGTGAGGTAAGAAGGGGTTGGGGTTCATCAGTTTACTCCGCCTGAATATTCCCTGACATAACAATCTATATTTTCACATTTTTAGTACTTGTATCAGTAATTCTTAATGCTTTATGGTGGAAGTTGTATATGTTTTCCTTGTGATTAGGCTAGCTATAATTATACATGAAGATATCAAACTATACCCATAATATCCCAATTGTAATATTTTGTCTGGTTTATATAGCCTACTGGTACTTTTATATTTCTTATATATACAATAAATAATATAAACTACTAGTTTTGCAAGCTGGCACAGGCAATGACTTGAACTATTTGTGTTGTGGGTGTGCTTGTGTTTTGTATAGAAAATATGAAGACTGCTATCAGCCTCAGCTGATTTTAAAACTTTCAGGTCTTACATTTTTTCATTAAACGATGGGAATATTCGTGAACATCTGGGTGTGATACTGTACTATTGTACACTTTGAGATATCAGCAGAGTAAGCTTGTAAATTCTCACCTTACATTATTTATGACATGCATTTATGCATAATTAAAAGAAAGTACAAATCTGTTATAAATCATCAGCATCATCATCCTTGCTTACAACACAATGTGATGCAAAGGAGCTCATAAATAATGCAGATAAAAGAAAATATTTGGATATATGTGGGAGTATTTATGCAAATGTCCTCACTTGCTTAACCTAACCTAGGGGACGATTTTTAAAATCTTTATCCTCCTCAACATCTATTCAGTTTAACTGTGACCAATACATTGGTGTGACCTCTTCAGTCTTAAACCATATGTAACCTAAACCTAAGTGGTCTAGCCTAACATACAGGCTCAGAAAAGCTGCTTCAGGTATTATTTGGAAAGAGCACTTTGAGACAGTTCTTAATAGACCAGTCCCCCCAGGAAGATTTAAATATTGGTGAAGGTGAGATCAGGCTAGAAGAAGTAATTAAGGCAATAAAATAGTTAAAGAATTATATAGTTAAAGAATTATAAGGCACCAGGAGAGGATGGTTTATTCCTGGAAATGTTTAAAGTGGAGGAAGATAGATTAGTATGTGTTTTGAAGATATTATTCAATGAGATACAGGTGATGGGGATAATACCATCAGGTTGGAAGAATGGTGTGATCATTAAAGTTCCAAAGAAAGATCTGAGTAGGTGTGGTAACTGGAAGGGAATCATTTTGTCACCTGTAGCCTTGAAAATTTTCTGTAGAGCATTGTTGAATAGGTTGGAGCCAGTGGTTGATGGTTTTACTCTGAGGGATGAACATGCTGGTTTTAGGAAGGTGGGGTTGCAGTGATCAGATCTTCATAGTTAGGCATTTAATGCAATAAGCTAATGAAATGAGAACTTTGTTAAGTCTTTGCTTTGTTGATTTTGAAAAGGTCTTTGATAGTATTTCGAGACGGACTGTGGGAAAAATCATGAGGCATTGTGGAATACCGGAAAAGTTTGTGAGGGTTATTTCGAACATACATGAGGGCACATCTTGTAAAGTGATGGTTGACAGGTGTTTGAGTGATCCATTTGAAGTTAAGTCTGATGTGATTCAGGGTGACATTCTATCTCTCTGTTGTTTGTGTTGGTCGTAGATTGCGTTATGAGAAGGGGGTAAAAGAGAAATGGATGCAGGTATGCTGGGGGAGAAAATGGGAAACTTCTTGACTTAGATTATGCTGATGATATAGTTTTGATCTGTAAGGGATCAGAAAAGATGCAGAGAGTGCTGAATTGTCTAGTGAGTGAAGGTCGAAAGGTTGGTTTGTTTATTAACAGTGGAAAATTTCATAATCAGTCAATTAGTAGTGGAAAACTGAAATCATGAATATGAATATTGAAAATGCACAGGATTGTCTAATTGAAGGCATGGTTATAAAGCAAGTGGACAAATTTAAATATTTCAGGTACTTATTTAGATTTTGGTTCTCTGAGCACAGAATTTATACCTTTTATTATTAAAAAAGTCTTATCAGGCAATGGGAATGCTTAAAAATATTTGGAATAATAGCAGCTTTTCTGTGCATACAAAAATCAAAATTTATAAGGTAATGGTTGGTTTTTTGATTTATGGGCATGAGTCATGGTACATTACAGTGACTTTGGATAATAAATTCTTAGCATTTGAAAATAAGGTGCTCAGAAGAATATTAGGAATTAATTGGAGGGATAAAGATCAAATAACAGTACTTATTCAGATAGAAGTAACGGGTGTGCAACAGGTTGATGAGTATGTTAGGTTCTCAAGGCTGGAAGTGGCTAGCCCATGTGTATGAAGACAGGGAATAGTATAAGATACATGGTTAGGTGTTTTTTTATTTAGGTTGAATAGGTAGAGGTAGGCCAAAGGAGACGTGGTTGAGGACATTGAGGCGGGAAGCAGGAGATGAGTGTTGGGGAAATCTTGAGGAGGGAGAGAAATAACAATCTGGAAGGATGATGATGAGTATGATAATTAGAAGGAGGAGGGAGAGAAAGTAATAGCAGTCTCGAAGGGTAGTGGCTGTGATGATTAGTAGAGTAAGCCAGAGAGAGAGAGAGAGATTGAGAGAGAAGAGAGAGAGAGAGAGAGAGAAATCTTGAGAGAGAGAGAGAGAATAGTAATCTCGAAAGATGATGATTATGATAATTAGAAGGAGGGGAGAGAAAGTGATAGCAGTCTCGAAGGGTAGTGGTTATGTTGATTAGCAAGTAGTAGTGAGAGAGAGAGAGAGAGAGAGAGAGAGAGAGAGAGAGAGAGAGAGAGAGAGAGAGAGGTTGTGGAGCTAATGACAAAATAAGAAGGAGGGATAGAACGATATAAATCGAATAAAAGAACAAGTAAAAAATGCACCGAGGTTTCTTCGGCGCAATCGAGTTTTCTGTCCAGCTCATAATCAAGGCCACCGAAAATAGATCGATCTTTCGGTGGTCTCGGTATAATGCTTTATGATCGGCCCATGAAACTCTCAGCCGGACGTGGTGGCCTGTGCTGTTAAGTTGCCAGAAGCACGGTCATGGCTAACTTCAACCTTCAATAAAATTAAAACTACTGAGGCTAGAGGGCTGCAACTTGGTATGTTTAATGATTGGAGGGTGGATGATCAACATACCAATTTGCAGCCCTCTAGCCTCAGCAGTTTTTAGGATCTGAGGGCGGACAGGAAAAAGTGCTGATGGACAGACAAATAACCATCTCCTTAATCATTCCGAGTTACTTCTCTTTACATGCATTCTCTACATATTCCCACTCGTCCACAATCATGTTCGTACCCAGGAATCGCTACTTGAGATCATCTCCGATTGATGTAATGATGGTTGTGGGGGGGGGGGTGTTGTTTTGATTGGAAGTTTGGAGATGGAAAATCGTCCAGGGAAATGCTCTCACAGGACAGGGTGCAGCAATCGCTTTTTCAAGTTTTATTGCTAGAGAGAGAGAGAGAGAGAGAGAGAGAGAGAGAGAGAGAGAGAGAGAGAGAGTACATTTCTTGTCTGGAGGTTTTATACAATTAATATACTGCTGGTAATGGCTTGGAATGGAAGATTCTTTTCCTGTTCTGTCGAAATAAGTGAGTAACTAACTTTGAACCAAGAAATGTAAATTATAGTGTTTTCTCCTTTTCTGCAAATTTTTTGTTTATTTCTTAGCAACAGGATCTAGAAAAAAGTTAGCCTTTGCCAGAAGGACATACTGAAAAATGTTTTTAACATCTCATTACAGATCTTTTTATTCACAAAGTAGTCTCTCTCTCTCTCTCTCTCTCTCTCTCTCTCTCTCTCTCTCTCTCTCTCTCTCTCTCTCTCTCTCTCTCTCTCTCTCAGTTTTGCCTTTACGTTATTTTTCGTTTATGCCAACTACGTTTTTTTTTTTTTTTTTGGGGGGGGCGGAAAGGCGACATTTAACTCATTCTATCTCCTCTCCCGTTCCCCATTTTAGCGTCAGAGCTATTAAGAATTCATTATATATTCCTTGCGTCATTATTGCTTTACTCTATTTTATTTCTTATTTAGCCATGATAGGTGTACCTGAATCGAAAACTTTCTAGTTATACCAAGAACGTGTTGCACTAATGCTGGCCTGACTCTCCCCATTTATATCGCTGTGTATTTTTGCGAAGTATTTGGTAACAAGCTTTGGCCTTATTTTAATTATAAATATATTTATTTTCATCAAGTTCATGTATCACAATGGTTCCTACTAAAGTTTAGTAGTTTTGGATATACCACCTCTAACTGTAGAGCCTAAGGAACACCCTGATTTTTTTTTTTTTATGTTACCGTTACTCATTCCCAAGCGGATTACTTCCTCCATTGATAAAAAGAACAGTGATTTTGATTGTGATGACCGTGAAACAATAACATTAACATTAACTTTGATTAACTTTAGTACATTTTTTTAATTACTGTTGTTTTAGCGTTACTGTCATTATATATGAATATATTGTATTGCCTTTGTCTGATGACTATCACTTGAAATAACATTCATCTTGATTCTCTGGTGTACAGAAAATGAAGACGAAAAATAAATTCGTCTGATAATAGTTTACATAATAAAAAACGACAGGTAATTACTTGAAAAGTATTTCTTCCGTGAATGAACACCCTGATGACTGTTTTCTTTTGTTTTTCCTTATTCGAACTTTTTATTGCGAATTGCTGAAGAGTTGAATGTAATTGAATCACCGATGTTGTTGACAGAATTGTCATTAATCTCATATCTTTTTGTACATAAGAAGAAGCCTTCACGCACTCATTTGCATAGCATTAGCCTCCAGTTATCAGTTTTAAATAAAAAAGTTTCCAAAGCGAGGATCTTTTTCCCGGAATGCTAATAAAAAAAAAAGACGAGTGTTTTTGGTAGAATGCCTGTTCTGAAAACCGTCAAAAAAATCGGGTGGTATAAATTCGGTTTCTGGGTGGCCATATATATAGTCATCAAATCGGACTTGGCACTGATGACAGAAACAGTTCTTTGCGACTAGATAGACAATCTGCCTTGGATGTGGAATGGAATGCCGATGTTGGAAGTCACTGATTATTCCACACTGAATGACGAATTCGGGCTTTTTCCCTGAAGTTGGTCATTCAGCTCATACTAATGGCATCGTTAACTCGTCTTGTCTGCTGTAAGAGCCACGTCCTGACAAAAAGGCTGTTCTCATGGACCTAACCCCAAGTAGGAAAACCGCTGAAGAATCGAGAGTTTTCTTCTCGACTTTATCTATCTGGTTCGAAGTAGCAGCGACAGAAGGCAGCGTAAAGGACTTTTGAAAGTTAAAAGAGAAATTGGAATGGATTTGAGTCCTCAGAGAATAAATAAGTGGTAGTAACAGTGAGTGCGGTGACTGGGATGATTGTCTTCATGCACGGCGGGAATAAATGATGACAGTTATTCCCACTGACTTAGTAATTCAACAATATACTAAGTAAAGCAAGGACATCATTCACTAAAATGATTTATTCCGTACATATTTCTTATTTGCGTTTCGTAGTACATTTCATAAATAAGTAACGTAGGATATGAAGGCCTAACGTTAGGACTAGGTGTGCCGTTTTCCTTCTTCCTCACTATTCACGCCTCTCGTTATCGTTCCCTTTCGACGTGCGTTGCAATATTGGGATATGGTTTAATCAGCCCCTTTAAAGTAGATGTTTTCTTGATTACTATAAAAAAAACGGCGAAGTATTGTACAGCTTTATTCCATTTTTATTTTACCATCGACATAGAAACATTAAAAAAAAATCATTTTACCATCGACACAGAAACATTTAAGAAAAAGAAAAACATTCGTGTTTGGGTATTTCCAGGGAAGTATCTTACTTCGCTCACGTCGAATAAACTGCTTGCTAATGAAAGCCAAGCGTAGAGTGCGGTAGTTGATGAATAAAACTGTGAAATAGTCAGCTACTTCATTTAAGCCAAAGTGAGGAAAGGTGAACTCAGTCATTTTTCCTTTGCTAACAGTTTAGCAAAGATATAATTCCTCTCTGCCTTTTCCCAGGAGTCACGGAATGTTTATAAAGCTGAAGAGCTGCGTCTTTGCTAATGGATGATTTGTTCTCCCCTGCAATCATGGTTGCTTACTTGCTCCGTTGACGTCATTTGAAAGGTGGTCAGTTGTATTTTCCAAAATCTGCTGAAGGTCATTCTCTCGAATGCTGTAGAGGTTTCCACAACCTGTCTAATGATAATAACCCAAAAATCTGAAGGTCATTCTCTCGGATGCTGTAGCGGTTTCCACAGCCTGTCTAATAATAATAACTCCCTCCCTTAGCCCACTTCGGGCCAGCCCTAGGAGAGCTGTTAATCAGCTCAGTGGTCTGGTTAAACTAAGGTATACTTACTTAGCCCACTTTTCACAAAGGGACCGACTGTCTGATGACCTTTGGTCAAACGGTGACTCATTTCCATCGGACCCTCAGAAGTTGGTCAACAAAAAACATATTAAAAGTATAAAAGACTTTATAAAAAAGATAAGAAACATATTGAAATGATAGAAATAAGGAAACAAAATTATATAAAACCGAGAACATTTTTACATAAGATTGTAAGAAAATATTGACAATAAGTAAAATGGAAATTATGCTAATTCATTTCCATGCCATATATTGTTAATGTGTTCTTACCATATTTTGCATTTAAGGTTTTTTACCAATTTGAAACGAGTTTGTTGCCTTTTCTATTTTATTAAAATTTGCTCATTACCTTTATACCAATATCTTTTATTATTTAAGATCTTTTGTAATATCTTGCAAGAGTTATTGTGATTCAGCTTGCGGGGAATGCTTCTTGATAAAGAGTATATAATGGAAATTTTTTTTTTGTTTAACGAAATCTATTCTAGAAAAAGAATTGTCTTCGAAGATGATTAAGATGCTAAACAGGAAGGACATCAGGTTCAAAGATTCTCAAATCCTTTAAAAACAAGGTTACTATAATATCTGATGTTACTTCGAAGAGCAATTTCATTATTAAGAAGTACACGACTGCACTTTTATTTTCCATGAGATAAAAAAAACAAAAACAAATCCTTTGGCCTAACAGGTTTGGTTACAGAGTAACCCAGTCAGTCACAGATAAAGTTTTCGTTTTAATTTGAACTATGGTCCTTCATAGTTATTTATTTTTCACCCCTTCTCACCCCAATAGGAAGGGGGTTGGGAAGGGGGTGACATGTAAAAATTACTGAAAACGACAGACATTAGTATCTAATCCATGGTTTATGAGGTTGCTAAGATGAATAGTGACACTCCCAATGCCCTTCAAGTCCAAGTTCAGCTCTGATGGGAAGGGGATGCCATGTAAAAATAACCAAAAACAACAGGTATTAGGGTCTAATTCTTAGTTTTTGAGATCGCTGAGATGGATAGTGATACTTCTGATGCCCTTTTCTATCGGGGCTGAAGTTGGACTTAAGGGCACCAGAAGTATCACTATTAATCTCAGCGACCTGAAAAACTATGAATTAGACACTAATATCTGTTGTTTTTGGTTATTTTTACATCATCCCCCTTCCCACGCCCGCTTCCTATCAGAGCTGAACTTGGACTTGAAGGGCATCGGGATTGTCATTATTCATCTTAGCAACCTCGAAAACTATGGATTAGACAATAATATCTGCCGTTTTCGGTAATTTTTACATGTCACTCCCTTCCCAACCCTTCTTGCCCCCTTCCTATTGGGGCTGAACTTGGACTTAAGGGGCTTCAGGAATGTCACTATTCATCTCAGTGACCTCGAAAACTATGGATTAGGCACTAATATCTGTCGTTTTTGTTTATTTTTACATATCACCCCCTTCCCACCCCCGTTCCTATTGGTGCTGAACTTGGACTTCAAGGACACCAGGAGTGTTACTATTAATCTCAGTGACCTTGAAACTATGGATTAGACACCGATATGTTGTTTTTGTTTATTTTTACATGTTACTCCCTCTCACCCCATTCCTATCAGGGCTGAACTTGGACTTAAAGGGCATTGGGAGTGTCACTATTGACTAGATATTAATATCTGTCATTTTCGGTTATTTTTACATGTTACCCCCTTCCCATCCCTACTCACCCCCTTCCAATTGGGGCTAAACTTGGACTTGAAGGGCATTGTGAGTGTCACTACCTCAAAACTATGGATTAGACACTAATATCTGTCGTTTTGGGATATTTATACATTTCACCCTTTCCCACAATGCCCCGCCCCCCGCCTATGGTGCCAGTGATGTCTTACCCCCACAGTATTCTTTGCCAGATGGTAAGTCATATGTAGACTAAGTTTGGTTGAAATTGCTCAGTGCATTTCAAAGGGTATGTGGCACATACATACATCCACTTTTATATATTTGAGTCAATTTTCGGAGGATTGCCTTTCTCTGCTTCCGTAGTAGGTGGCAGGTAAAGCATCACGGAGATCTTCTGTTGTACTTTCAGACCTGAAAGGGTTTATACTTATGCCTTCTCGAGATGCTTCTCTAACTCACCAGAAGTATGGAACTGGATTAACCTTAGTGATAAATACTCATAGAATTGTATATATATGTATATGCACATATATATATATATATATATATATATATATATATATATATATATATATATATATATATATATATATATGTATATTAAATATGATTTTTTTGGTGTGTTAAATCTCTTGTGTGTTATATATATATATATATATATATATATATATATATATATATATATATATATATATATATATATATGCGACCTTTTGTTTAAGAGATTTATATATATATATATATGTATATATATATATATATATATATATATATATATATATATATATATATATATATACTGTATATTAGATATGATTTTCTTGGTGTGTGTGTTAAATTCTTAACATGGACACATTATATATATATATATATATATATATATATATATATATATATATATATATATATATATATATATATATATATATATATATATATATATATATATATATATATATATATATATATGATTTTTTTTTGTGTGTGTGTGTCTCTCTGTGTATATATATATATATATATATATATATATATATATATATATATATATATATATATATATATATATATATATATATATGAAGATATGATTTTTTTTGTGTGTGTGTGTGTGTGTGCATCTGTGTGTGTTTTATATATATATATATATATATATATATATATATATATATATATATATGATTTTTTTGTGTGTGTGTGTGTGTGTGTGTGTGGTGTGTGTGCGTTTCTGTGTGTACGAGCGAGAGGGCGACCGACCAAGCGCGAGAGACAGACTGACGCTCCTGTAGGTGTAATAAAACACACTTTTTTTTTTTAAATATTTTTTATTCATTTTTTTGTCACCGATGGGTAACTAGATTTCCAGTTGAAATTACATTTTTGGACCCACAAACTGGAACATTTTATGTAAATTCGAGAGATATAAAATAAAAGAAGTCGTTAGTATACGTGTTTTAGAAATATATATCAATAATGCCTTAAGTACAATTACTACTTTTAAAATTTTGGCGATAGCTGACCTTTTAGTGAATGTTTAAAGTTTAATGAGGTGATGGTTGGGGTATAAGCGCCATATTCTAAGAAACAAATACCCTCTACTATCAAATGGTCAATTCCAGGAATATTCCTTTCATTTTGTAAGTAATATGAATTACCTCTCAACAGAAATGGTTCAGTGCTTGTAAAAGTAAAGATTTACTGAGAAATAATTAAATATTTAGCCATATATAACATAATTATGGTGGTTCATTAAGCAAAGGCATGAATGATCTGAAGACCTCTGACGTCATCAAGTCCTGTCGGTGGAGACCTGAGGATCTTTCCCGGATTCAGAGTCTACATTTGTTTCCGTTTTACGCTTCTTCGCATATATATATATATATATATATATATATATATATATATATATATATATATATATATATATATATATATATATATATATATATAGCATAAACAGAAAACAAATGTAGGTAAACAGCGTCACTGAGCGCGTTCGGACCTTCAAATGCTGGAGTCTTTCGTGGAGACTCTTGAATCCCGGGAAAGATCCTCGGAGTCTCCACCGACAGGACTTGATGACGTCAGAGGTCTTCAGATCATTCATGCCTTTGCTTAATGAACCACCATAATTATGTTATATATAGCTAAATATTTAATTATTTCTCAGTAAATCTTTACTTTACAAGCACTGAACCATTTCTGTTGAGAGGTAACTCATATTAGTTACCAAATGAAAGGAATATTCTTTGAATTGACCATTTGATAGTAGAGGAGATTTTCTCTTAGAGTATGGCGTTTATACCTGACCAGCATCTGATTAAACTTTAAACATTCACTAAACGTCAGCTATCGCCATAATTTTAAAAGTAGTAATTGTATTTAAGGCATTATTAATATATATTTCTAAAACATGTATGCTAACGACTTCTTTTATTTTATATCTCTGGAATTTACATAAAATGTTCCAGTTTAGGGTCCAAAATGTAATTTGAACTGGAAATCTAGTTACCCCATCGGTGACAAAAAATAATGAATAAAAAATATTTAAAAAAAGTGTGTTTTATTACACCTACAGGAGCGTCAGTCTGTCTCTCTCGCTTGGGCGGTCGCCTTCAGTCTCGTACACACAGAAACGCACACACACACACACACACACACACACACACACACACAAAAATCATATATATATATATATATATATATATATATATATATATATATATATATATATATATATATATATAATATACAGAGACACACACACACACACACCAAAAAATCATATCTTCAATAAATATATATATATATATATATATATATATATATATATATATATATATATATATATATATATATATATATATATATATATATATATATATATATATATATATATATATATATATATATATATATATATATATATATATATATATATATATATATATCAAGTGTGTCAATGTTAAGAGATTTATACACACACATATATATATATGCAACTTTATGAGTATTTATTCCTTAAGTCAACCCAGTTCGACGCTTTTGGTAAGTTAGAGAATCATCTTGAGAAGGTCGAACTAATAAACCCTTTTGGGTCCAGAAATATGATATAGAAGATCAAAGTGACGCTTTTACCTGCCATCTGCTACGGAAGCAGAGGAAGGAAATCCCCAGAAAATGGATTCATTGAAATTTTCCTCAAGAGCTTTGTAACTCAAAACAAATGTATTTTCTTTTCACATACGTGTGAAGGATCGTCATTCTAAAAAAACTCTCTTCGTGATTGACTGGGTCACTCCATAGTGGAACCAGTTAGGTTACTGCAAGTGCTTATTGTTTGTGAAAAATATAGCTCTTGATTTTCAATTACTGTCATTCTCTGAGCTGAATTTTGTTCGAATCATATACTTCCACACTCGTGCATTAATTTTTCGTTCTTCCCAACTCCACTTCACAATTTAGAGTAACTAAAAGAGGAGCTCTTTAGAATAGTTGTTTTATTTTAATGGGCTCTCATATCAATCAAGAAAAAACTCTCTGAAAAAGAAAAGACGCTGAAAGTTTAGGTGGAGATGGATGAACCTTGTTCCGGGAATCTCGTTTATAAAAGTGAAGTTTTCCTTCTTCAGACTTCTGTATTATTATATGCTTAATAGGGACGGTCTTATGCAAAGAGCATTCAGCATCGTTACTGTATTCTGTGGGGTTATCTTGTGTACAGTTCGATATTCTATTTCTAAGTTGTCATTGTTGATGGAAATTAAATATTACGATGTTCAGATGTTATATTTTTTTTTTTTTTTTTTTTTTTTTATTTCATCTCAAAATGAAAATCATAAAAATTTCTTGAAAATCGTCATTTCCTTTGTTAACTGTACAAAATTCTTTCGCTTTGTTGTTGATTATTTCTTGTCCATTTCATTAATTTACTGTAGCGATAAGTTTCGAAGATATTAATAGTATCTGTGATGAGAATAAAGCGATAATTTTTCCCCGATAGTCATTCGTAAATGCGTTGAGACTGTTATTTACGACTGAAATCTCTCAAGACTATAGAAACCGCCTAGCAACCATTTTTTATCCTAAGGTAGTTCCAATATTGTTTCTTTGTAATATATTTCGAAGAAATATATAATATTCTACCACTAGCGACCGTAAAGCTTTAGAATTTACCATCAGCTCACGTTTTCCCTTGCTTCACACATTCGTTTTTAGGCACGTAGCTTATTGTGTCCTTTTGGGTTAATAGAGGGTCCTTTTACGCACATTTTTCTTTTTTTGTTCATCCCTGTGTTGCCGGCGTTGAAGACATTCTATTTCGATGGATGCTGCGCTCAAGTAAGTGAGATATTTTGACGACGGTGAATTATCCTGTAAACAGAGTCTGTGAGTTTATGATTTTCACATTCCACAATATATCAGGCCCGAATTGACGGGTCATTCTAATTCTTTGCTAAAAATGGTTTCGCTTTTGTCCCTTTGAAACAATTAAAAGCAGCGCAAAGAAGGATATATTTTCGGCGTTTGTATCTTTCAGTGAATGGAAAATTGTGACGAAGAATATTGAGTTAAATGATTAAAAACGGTTCTGCCAATTCGTATGATGATTAAATTTGAGCTCACGTTTGTTTTATTTTACCGTTTCCATGCAGTTAACATTATGCGCTTGACAGCAGGAGTTATAAATCTCCGACAGCTTCAATGTTGTTCTCATAATCATTATGGTATTTGTAATACTGACAATCAGTAGGGTAATGCATATTTAGAAAAATAGTATTGGTTGTCGCTGTGGAAGTAACGATGATAATGATGCTGGTAATGGCGAAAAGTGCGTGGATGATCTTGAAGAATCTAATTTTGTCTTAACTGTTGTAGATGGATATCAGACCTTCTCATTATTTTCCTGCGGCTGTCGAGTATCACCTGGATGACGCAACATATTGCAAGGCTGTCTCTAACTGTTTTGCGATAGTCGTATGCCTGTCTGCCACTGTCGTAAATTGTGTCATGTTGCCGGAAAATAGCTTTTTCTCCATAACATCCTTCGATAAATGCATTGCTCGCAGTTTGTCTTGCGATAGGCTCGGGACAACTTCAGACGTACGCTAAGACAACCTACGTCATATTCTCGATGTTGCCCCGAGACTAAAGGAGAATCCTATGACAGGGCTACGACAATCGTACCACAAGAGTGGTGCATCGTTCGTATCCGAGTGTGGCCACATATCCTGGTGAAACCGCTACTTGCTAATTATATCTGAGTGCGGCCATATTTCCTGGTGAAACCGCTACTTGCTAATTATATCTGAGTGCGGCCATATTTCCTGGTGAAACCGCTACTTGCTAATTATATCTGAGTGTGGCCATATTTCGTGGTGAAGCCGCTACTTGCCCGCTGGGGCTATAGACGACAGGGATCGGGTGTCGGGTGATTCCTTTTAGACTGGGCTTTGACCTGCTTTTTGGTGGAAGTGATTTTTCCCCGAGACAGGCTTTATCCCTTGACGCCCACATCAGATTTATCGCACACTTGCAGTGTATATTGTATACGACAGTTTTCGTCTTTCCGAGAAGCATTACCCCGTAGGGGGTTAGCGCCATCGGTGCACCTCATGCGGTGCAATGTAGGCACTACTTAAAGGTCTTTGCAGCGTCCCTTCGGCCCCTAGCTGCAACCCCTTTCATTCCTTTTACTCTACCTCCGTTCGCATTCTCGTTCTTCCATCTTACTGTCCACCCTCTCGTAACAGTTGATTCGTAGTGCAACTGCAAGGTTTTCCTCCTGCTACACCTTTCAAACTTTTACTGTCAGTTTCCGTTTCAGCGTTGAATGGCCTCAGTTGCCCCAGTGCTTGGCATGTAGGCCTTAAATCTATAAATCAATGAATCCAAGAAGCATTAGTGTCCCCCGGAACCGTTGGTATTTGAATGGCTAAAAGCAAAAGTATTGTCCCTCTCCTAAATCTTCACGAATATCTATATCAACCAGGAACAGGATTTTTATTTATCGATTTATGTCGATCATTAACGATGATTATAGCTTTTAATTTTTATATGAACAAGTTCAAGTTATTTATACATATATATATATATATATATATATATATATATATATATATATATATATATATATATATATATGTATATATATATATATATATATATATATATATACAGTATATACATATATACTGTGGTTTTGAGCAGTGGCTCCTGTTGTGATTTATTATATTTATATTTATATATATATGCATACATATATATAATGTGTGTGTGTACACAAACTTAAATTTTAACTGCTGACTAGTTCATTGTCTTCATTCTTATTTGTCGCCGTGAGTCTGTTCATGAATACTCATTTCAGTGTTTACTTTTTAGTCGTTTACTACTTGCATTGGTATCCCTGTGCCGACTTTATTAGCGAACAGGTTCATTGAATGCATTAGCCAATTCAACAGCCGCGGAAGGGTCAATGGACGCCTTTGGGAGTCTCCCAGCAAATAAGGCAGGAAATTGTCTCCGTGTGAATGGCAATCGACACGGCTTGAGTTCTAAATTATCTTAATTGATTACTATTTGTCTATTTGATTTTATGATTAAATATGAACTTTATGTTATTTTCTGTCCTGTGAACTATTATGCGAGTTATGCGTCTAATTACATCTGCCACCGAGGTTACTTCTTCACCCGTTTGAATATGCACCTATTCAGCACAGAAAGGGTTGACAGGTTTTGATGAAATTTGGCAGATAAAAATCATCAGGTGACGGTACCGAAAGGGATAAATTTGGCGAGAAACGGGCGTGGAATTCCAAAATTCCGGCTTTTCCAGAGTTTTTGGGTACGTTCACTGTCAGGCAACCAATTGTCTTAAAATGAAATATGAAAAGAAAACTCTTTTGGCCCAAAGTCCTCGACAATCGAATTCAGACACCAGGAAGTGTAGGAGTTTATGTCGGTTTCTACAGAAATTCTTGTAGAAATCATATGAAGTTCTAAGGGGTAAGTGAACCAACCCCCACCATGGTGACGAAATAGACAGTGTTTTACTGAATGATAAAAAGAAAGAACCTTGAAATCTAGACCTTGTGGTTCAAATTTCTGGAGGCAGAACTTCTCCAAAAAGTTGGACAACACTAGTTAGAACTGTTAGACATTCCCACAAACTTGTGCAATTCCGATATCTTTCTTCCAGAGTCGAAATAAAGCTTTCCCCCTATCAGGGTACCATATTTTTAGTCGTTTTTCGTTTTAAATCATGAAACATGGTTATAGTTAAATGGTCACTCATACCAGAGCTAAGCTTTTGTAAAGGATGTTCAGGTAATGAAATCTTATTAATGGTAGACCAGTACGATGTATTTTAGGCTTGAGGCCTGACGGTAGGCCTTGGGGATATTTTTTCATGCCTATAATAATTCGATAATTAGACGTCCTGTGCTAAAATTTCTTAATTTTTATTTAACCTTCATTTATCGATATGCATTATTTGCATTTGAAGTAAATCAAAACAAAGCAGTAAATTGAACTTATCATACCAATCTTGTAGGGGACAAAACTTCTACCCTTGGTATGTCAATACCCGGGTCATATTGCAGCATTCACAGATTCCCCGAATATGAAACAAGGAATCTTCACCCTCTTCTCCTCATTCCCACCTGCATTCTCCTCCTTCGTTTCCCTCTTCACATCCCAACCCCTCATTTTTTAAAAAACATAAAATGATATACAGTCTACTGGAATTCTTTGACCTTACTTTGTTTTGATTTCTCAAACAAAATCCCACTCCAAATTCCAAGAGTATATTAATTTTCAAGTTGATGTGTATTTATTTCTAAACGGGAGGAAGGTTTAGCCTTACATAATTATAAAATCTTCATTAAAGAATTCCCTGCGCCAGGCCTCTTTACATGGGTCTGTAATTCAAACAATACACACACACACACACACTATATATATATATATATATATATATATATATATATATATATATATATATATATATATCTATATATATATATATATATATATACTTTTCAAGTAATGTGCTGCAAAAGAAAAATAGCATTGTAAATATATATATATATATATATATATATATATATATATATATATATATATATATATATATATGTATTCCCTCTACATAGATTGCATGGAACGCCATTAATTGAATTCTTTCATACTGCGGACAGACAGCCCTAAAAGCCACTGAAAATCGATTACTAAATATGATAAAACCTGACACTTCCACAAATCAAAGGGAAAACCTAGAACATTGAAAATTCTTATGGACTAGTTACTGAATATGTAGTTTTCTTACCTGAATATCGCAGGTGCCTTAAGTATGTATTACGTCTTTGCGAATTTTTTCAGCTTTGTCGAGATAAGTTGACGAATGCGACAGCGGTAGGACTGTTCGATGGTAAGGAAGTAAGATTTAAGTAATAGTGTTTGTTTTAAATAACTCCTAAAATAACTGATGGATTTCCATGATATCAAAGCAGGAGCGCTTCATACAATGGCTTAATTTTGGGAAATACTGTGCATTGCCAATTACGTTTTATTAACTTTTTACTTAAGAAAATGAGGCTAAAGCCAGTCTTAGCCACCCACACATTCGCAAAAGTGATGACGTCCTCAGTGACGTTGGTATAACGTTTCTTTCCTGTACCTCCCATCCCCGAATTGTTAAACGCCTGTTTAACTCCATAGATAATTGTCATATGACCTACCCCAAGCAATACGAAATTCTTTGTCAGTAAAAGTTCAGCATACCTGGTAATGTGATTCGTGACTTTAGACTTTACCTAAACACAAGACCAACCTTTTATATCTTACCCACTCACTTACATTGAAGATCAAGAATGAGACTTATGACAGGAGACGAAAGAAGCCATGCTAACCCTACACTTCGCACTTCAAGCGAGTGTTGGTAAAGCAATAGAAATATAGTTTTCTTTAGGTTAAGCCGTAGGACTCATTCTTCCATACAACACAGGTTACTCGATACATCAATTGCCAGGAAGAAAATGACAGAGAGCATTGTTTGATATAATTTATCATATCAATTTCACCAGAGAGAGTAGCTTGAATTCCTTAGAAGGTAGACTTCTAAGAGATGTTTCATATAAGGGCATTGACATCGGCCATTTGATAAATTTTGAGATCATATATATATATATATATATATATATATATATATATATATATATATATATATATATTATATATATATATATATATATATATATATATATATATATATATGTTATGTTATAATATACAAATATTTGAGATAATTTCATACATACAAAAGATTTATTATATTTCAACCTATAGTTTTATATATTTATTTACGTTATAAGTACAATAAAATAACTTAATACTTTTTTGTTACTTAATAAGGTATGTCAATGACAAATATCGGACTTATGTGACTATTTGTCACTGGAGTCTTATTCACAGACTTCAATTAATGAACCAATCAACCTTACTTTGAGAAATCCAATTGACATTGTCTACATGCCAAGCTGATATACTCGTATCAAAGTATTCATTAGCTTTGCTTTTCCAAAATAATGTTATCACCAATTGCTGGAAAGCATAGATATAATGAGGGATGTTATTTTAAAAAAAACAAGAAATGGACACTTATCATTTTACTCATCATCACTCTCAAGGAAAAGTAAATTTATAAAAACTCTATATATATCGTTATATATCAATGTTCATGATTGATGATGACCGGATCTATACTGTCTTGAATATTATCTTGAAAGCCAGTAATCATCTTCAAAATATCTTGATCTCCTGACAGCGCCAGCCCACGTCTCCCCTGTTACAGCAAGCCTGGCCTCTTCAAGCCTGGCAAAGAGATCAGCACGGGTAAACCAATTGCTGCAACGAGGAGCGCACCTGTCGTTTTCATACAGCCCCACACCTGCTCGATGGCGTTGAGCTCAGGATGGGCAGGGGGCAAGCGAACCACTTCATGGCCCCATTCACGGATTATATTATCCACAATGTAAACTGGTTTCGGCCGGTTGCCCCTGCATATCTTTAGAAGCTCAGGGCGTGTTGCGTGAGCTGGATACTGTATTTTCGAGACCTGAGCCAGTTAACCAAATCCTCCTTTTTTTGTAGCTGTTGTTGGGCATCGGCTATCTCCTGTCAATTGGCTATGGTATGGGGCGTTGTCTAGCACCAGCACCGAAGGATCCTCAAGCGACGGCAGGAGCTGTGATGTTAGCCACCGAATAAATATCTCTGAATTCATTTCTCCATGGTAGTCGCCGGTTTTATTTTTCGCAGGGAAGCATAAAAATGAATTTTCTACAAAACCTTTAGCTGTACCACCTGCTACCACCACAAACCTCTCTCCTTCTCCTGGTGGCACCTGCCGGCTGTAGGTGGCACTGGTGACAGATTGAGAGGTGTCCACCCACTCCTTGCTATGTTGCATTCTCGTCGTAAACCACGTCTCATCGACATACACTACTTCTCTTCCTTCATCACGATGTTGCTGGAGGGATCGTAGAGCATCAACTCGGCGGCAAACGACGTCCAAAGTTTCTTTCCTTAGGTACATTTTCCGCTGGGATGTTTTGTACTGGAAACCCATGTTATGGAGGATTCGCCATACTGCCTTCTCAGATGTTTCTTCAGGAATGATATTTAGCATTTTAAGTTCTTCCGCTAAAGTGGCAATAGTGAAAAATCGCTTAGCAGCAAACATGCTGTGCACATGTCTCCTAATGGAACCAACGGTGAAGTTGTCAAAGACCAGAGGCGACGTATTTGATGATGCAGGTGGTGTTTCAGGTGGATGAGGATTCTTTCCACGGCTCACCAACACTCGGACAGCGTTCGGAGTCATCCCCATAGCATCAGCAACTCTTTCACATGGCCTGTAGGAAAAAAAAAATAAATACATTTAAATAAACAAATATATATATATATATATATATATATATATATATATATATATATATATATATATATATATATATATATATATATATATATATATATATATATATATATATATATATATATATATATATATATATATATATATATATATATATATATATATATATATACACAATCATGAAGCTACAAATCGCTTAATATCCAATTCATTATACCTCAGTATATATATATTTATATATGAATATAGCGTATTTATATATATATATATTTGTATATAAAATCAATATATATATATATATATATATATATATATATATATATATATATATAATATTAGCAGTATATTGCAATATATCATGTACTTATTAAAGTCATACTTTTCTTACCGATTTATACTAATTTTCAGGCGGTTTCTTTCTTTCTCTCTGTTGTAGATGGTGAAGAGTTTCAGCGCAATTGTAGTTTTGCAATGGCGAGGACAAAGCGACATATTTGCCATGACTAAAGTCGAATCTATATGAAATAGTTCAGAGCTACTACTACAACTGCCGATGATTACCTTGGATGTACTAAAAGGGCTCTGAGGTAGGAGTCGAAGTCGGTGAAATTATTTCTGAATCCTGCTCCAGTCTTGCCCCAATAACATCATTCCAAATATAAAACTCTCTCAAGGAAAAAAATTGTTTTCTATTTCTACTAATGTTTTTATTTTATTTTATTTTATTTTTTTTTTTTTTAGTCGCAAATCTAAAATTTGTAGGAGTCCGAGTAGAATATCTCTCAGTGCGATTCCACACCCCTGTTTTAAACCTCTTCTATTATGTTCGATAATTTGTGTTAACCATCTAATCATTATCTACCACCATAAAACATTTTATTGCTCTTCCGGCTCATTTTATATGTGCAGTACACAGTCTTTCCTAACAGGGATTTACTCGGTAGCCTAATAACAATGGGAATGAAGGAAAGAAGGCAGAGAAGGAAGGGAGTACTAGGATAGCCATAGGTTTAAACACCGAAGGAGGGTTGGGGAACCTCTGCGTCACAGTTACGTGATTCAAGTACCACTTCTTCGAAACGCTCTGAAGGAGGGGAAGAAGTTCCTCTTTTTTCTAAGAGTAAACGGCTTAATTAAGCACATCTGTCAATTCATTGTACCACCAAAAATTAGGCCACTGTTTGAAACATTCATTGCTGTAGTTTCATGGAAATTCATAAGCCGGTTTGTTAGATATTTGGGAAAAACACTATTACACGGCCTCTGGAAAAATGAGAAAGCATATATTTGCAAAAGCTGCATATAAAGTGTGATGAAAATACAACATCCGGGTCCACAAAGTAAATTTAAATTTAAATGCATTAAACTTGAGGTCAGTACGTAGTCAACTTGGAAAAGAACACGATTGTCAACAAATCATATTTCTTACATTATCGTTTCGTATCAGATCAAGTGGGCCTAGCTTCTCAAAATATACGATACCTCCATCAAAACAGGAAATAAAAAGAAAGAATAACAAGTTCCTTACGAATTTCCCATTCAGCCACCTCAACTAATCCATTCAAGGTATTACATAGTACCACAATATACTGCACCTTCGACAATGACTGTTTGCACGCAGGTCTCTTATTGCACCCAAGCAGTGAGCTTCAACTTGTATTCTTTCAAAATCAAACCTTTCGGCTCCCCATTTATCTTAATAACGATAAAATCACTGGAATGAATAAGTGGACGCTGATTCCAGAAACCATAGGCCTGTTCACGGTTACCTAAAGCTGTAGACATGACATGACATCTCCAGTCAGTAAGATGCCAGTTAAAAGCTATCAAATATATAATTTTTTTACATATATAAAGGAAAACTTCAAGTCCCGGCATTCAAGACGGGTTGAGCAATCGAAATTCACCAGTCAGTCATATTTAGGTCAAAATGTCACCGTTACACTTCGTAGCTTCAGGAAGGTTGAGTTAGGGACAATCCGCCACGCCGGAGACTACTAACGCTCTGTTCGTCCGCTCTCACTAACTAGTTCCAATTTTTTGATCACAGTTTATATATATATATATATATATATATATATATATATATATATATATATATATATATATATATATATTATATAATTGTGTGTGTGTGTGTGTTATGCGTGCTCGTGTTTCGTTGTATGAACTATTATCATGTGTCACAAAATAGGCTACTGGTCCAAGCGTATTTTCGGATCACTAAGACCACGAGCACTGGGCACCGGATAAGTTCTGCATTTACCTAACAAAGTAAATATTCCTTCTAGATTGATTAATTAGTAAGAGTGATTAGTACGAACGTCGGAGAATAAGGAAAATGGGAATGTAAAGTATCATTGTTGTTATTTAACTCTGAAATGAAACTACGGCAATTTTATACTGTGCGCATATGCTTACTTTGCATATATTTTCACGTTACTTTGTAAATTTGGTCATTTTTATATCTTTAATTCATTCTTATTTATAAGGTTTTCTCTCTCATATCCCAAACTTGTTTCATCTCCATTTTGGTACCATAATGCCACTAAACTTCTTGACAGGTCATAACAAATCTGAAATATTCCAGTTGCAAAATTATTCTTGCATTTGTCCCAAGCTCAACCAATATCTTTAGAATGTTCCGCCATTCTGTCATTTTTATTCTATTTAGCTCCATTGAATCTCCTTCGCCATTTACTTCCACCCCATTATCCGTCCTCACTAAACCTTCGCTCCCCATTTACCAGACCATTTAATGAGGCCCATTTCAACCCAACAGCTTCCGCCTCCCTTTAACTTAACGTTCCTCATTTAGCTTTGGGTCTGCATCTGTCAAACCCTTTGTTTTCCGTTTGTGATGTTTTCTTGGCACCGTCTATGTTGTACTCTCGTAATGGTATTTCATAGCCGATAATTTAGCAACCTGTTACGATATTCCCACCCGGAAGGCTGTTTACACTTCTAGTGCTACCGTCAACACCACCGCCCGGCCCGAACTCAAAGAAGCAAACGGGATATGAATCAAAGTTATCTACAAAGAGAACTAATTTTTAATGAATATTTCAATCGATCGATTATACTAACTCATCAGTACCGTTCTGCTGTTGTACATAAACGGTCGAAACGCATCTTCCGTTATATCTCTCTCTCTCTCCCTTTTTGTTTTTGTCTATAACAAGAAATTTCATGACTGCAACATTCCATATTAACTCATGTGTTTTTTCTCGATCTGTAGGCTATCTTCTTCGTTGACGCACTTTCGATATTTCAATGACGTCTTCGTATTCTTTTGCTTTCCTTTATTACTTGCACCTTGCGCGCCTTCTTTTCTCGTCTTCCTACTCCATGTCGTTCTTTACTTATTAATTCATCCATCTGCCTTCTATTTTTAATTACGTATTGCTTTTCCTTTTTCTGAAACGGCATTTCTATCCGTTCCCACTTTACCCTCTCGTAGCAATTTTAAATCTCCCATTCTCTCTCGACTCTCTTACCCCACTTCTCTTGGCTCAAGTATTAGCATGCCCATAGTTTTTTCCTCACAGTGAATTATCAAACGCCCAAATGCTTATGCCAATTGTGGCATGATGAAATTCTCTGGAACGTGGTCAAACATCATTTTTTGCATGAGGCCAGCTAGATCTACAACAATAACAAGAACGGCTTCACAGTTCCGACAAGACTGACGTTGGGTGCGTTACCAAATATACTGTTTACTGATGACTTTGATATAATTTGAAAAAGTTTTCGAAAACTTGTGTCACTTATAAAAATCAAATAAAGTAAAATTAAAGAGTCAAATTAAATTAAATTAAATGACTGAGATATGCGTTTCAAGAAATTATTGAGTCACCAAATGACAACTGAAGCAGGCTGAGCGAATGACAAGTTCCTGAATGCAGTAAGCGTTCTTGTAAACAATGTGTTTAATATGCGATCCCACGCCCGTGTATTTTCTTATTTTTTTTACTACTTAAACACTCGTTGCGTATATTTAGTAACAATAGTGAAACTATGAATGTAAGAATTAAGTAAGTGAGCGTGATAAAACTACAAAATAACAAAAATCTTAATGCCTATAGGGGGACCGAAGCTTACCTTCGCCGCCGATGGTGAGTGTTCAAGAATAATCACAAATTAAATTTCTTTTTTCCATTAGAATGACTAAGTAATGGCCCGAATTTGAACTGTATGAGTTTAAAACTAATATCCTTTAAAATAAAAATTAATGTTATTATAACTCTTAAGATTCTTGTTACAATTCCATCTGAGTATCATTCTGGAAAATACACAAAAAAAAAAAGCAGCTCTAGTTAGTCTAGGCTAGTATACTTAATTATACTGGCGTAGGCTCACTAGAGCTGCTCTTCTAAGGTTAGGTGTTATGTTCAAGGCTGGGAAGGGACACACCATTTTATTGGTCCCCCTATACCCAAAAGATTGAGAGCTAGCCTAATTGTTAAATGTCATCCCTAGATTAGGTTAAGTAAGAAGGGGTTGGGGTTCATCAGTTTATTCCCACCTGAATATTCCTTGACATAACATTCTATATTTCCACATTTTTTAGTACTTGTATCAGTAATTCTTAATGCTTTATGATGAAAGTTGTGATATGTTTTCCTTGTGATTAGGCTAGCTATAATTATACATGAAGATATCAAACCATACCCATAATATCCCAATTGTAATATTTTGGCTGGTTTATATAGCCTACTGGTGCTTTTATATTTCTTATATATAATAATTAATATAAACTACTAGTTTTGCAAGCTGGCACAGGCAATGACTTGAACTATTTGTGTTTGTGGGTGTGCTTGTGTTGTTGTATAGAAAATAAGAAGACTGCTATCAGCCTCAGCTGATTTTAAAACTTTCCAGGTCTTACATTTTCCATTAAAACCATTAAACTTGAAAAGATCGGAATATCCGTGAACATCTGGGTTTGATACTGTACACACTTTGAGATATCAACAGAGTAAGCTGAGTAAATATTCACCTTACATTATTTTATGACATACATTTGCTGCATAATTAAAAAAAGTACAAATCTGTTATAAATCATCAGCATCATCATCCTTGCTTACAACACAGTGTGATGCAAAAGCTCACAAATAATGCAGATAAAGAAAATATTTGGATATATGTGGGAATATTTATGCAAATGTCCTCACTTGCTTAACCTAACCTGGGGACGATTTTTAAAATCTTTATTCTCCTCCACATCTATTCAGTTTAACTGTGATCAATACATTGGTGTGACCTCTTCAATCTTAAACAGCATGTAACCATAAACCTAAGTGGTCTAGCCTAACAGACAGGCTCAGAAAAGCTGCTTCAGGTTTTATTTGGAAAGAGCACTTTGAGACAGTTCTTAATAGACCAGTCCCCTGGAAGATTTAAATATTGGTGAAGGTGAGATCAGGCTAGAAGAAGTAGTTAAGGCAGTAAAATAGTTAAAAATTATATAGTTAAAGAATTATAAGGCACCAGGAGAGGATGGTTTATTCCTGGAAATGTTTAAAGTGGAGGAAGATAGATTAGTATTTGTTTTGAAGATATTATTCAATGAGATATGGGTGATGGGGATAATACCATCAGGTTGGAAGAATGTGTGATCATTAAAGTTCCAAAAGAAAGATCTGAGTAGGTGTGGTAACTGGAAGGGAATCATTTTGTCACCTGTAGCCTTGAAAAATTTCTGTAATTGTTGAATAGGTTGGAGCCAGTGGTTGATGGTACTCTGAGTGATGAACATGCTGGTTTTAGGAAGTGGGGGTTGCAGTGATCAGATCTTCATAGTTAGGCATTTAATGCAATAATCTAATGAAATGAGAACTTCGTCAAGTCTTTGTTTTTGCTGATTTTGAAAATGTCTTTGATAGTATTTCTAGATGGACTGTGGGAAAAATCACGAGGCATTGTGGAATACCGGAAAAGTTTGTGAGGTTATTTTGAACATACATGAGGGCACATCTTGTAAAGTGATGGTTGACGGTTGTTTGAGTGATCCATTTGAAGCTAAGTCTTATGTGATTCAGGGTGACACTCTGTCTCCTCTGCTGTTTGTGTTGGTCATAGATTGCGTTATGAGAAGGGCTAAGAGGAATGGATGCAGGTATGCTCAGGGAGAAAATGGGAAACTTCTTGACTTAGATAATGCTGATGATATAGTTTTGTTCTGCGAGGACCAGAAAGATGCAGAGAGTGTTGAATTGTCTAGTGCAGAGTGTTCCCAAACTTTTTGTTCCTCAGTGACCTTTGGGCTTTTTATAGGTGGTGTCCTTGTACCTAACACTAAAATTAATTAATATTAAAAGAACATTTTAATATTTTGATATTTTAAATTTATGGAGTCTGCATGTGTAGATTACATAGATTTTATCTTAAATGGTGATAACATTAAATAAAGCAATTACTAAGGTAATTTATATTTTGATCCAATTCAATACATACCTTTTTATTATTATCAAAAATTCAGACCAAGTGTACCCCTGAAACGTTACCCAATCATGTACATGTACCCATTTAGGAACCCTGGTCTAGTGAGTTAAGGTCATGAAAGGTTGGTTTGTTTATTAATAGTGAAAAATTTCATAATTAGTCAGTTAAGTGGAAAAACTGAAATTAAATATGAATATTGAAAATGCACAGGATTGTCTAATTGAAGGCATGATTGCAAAAGCAGAGTGGACAAATTTAAATATTCAGTGTACTTATTCAGATAAGGGTGGTTCTCCGAGCACAGAATTTATGGAAAGATAAAAAAAAGTCTTATCAGGCAATGGGAATGCTTAAAAATATTTGGAATAATAAGCAGTTTTTCTGTGCATACAAAATCAAAATTTATAAAGGTAATGGTTAGGTGTTTTTTTTTTTATTTATGGGCATGAATCATGGTACATTACAGTGACTTTGGATAATAAATTCTTAGCATTTAAAATAAGGCACTCAGAAGAGTATTGGAATTAATTGGAGGATAGATCAAATAACAGAGTTATAGAAGTAACGAGTGTGCATGCCGGTTGATGAGTATGTTAGGTTCTCACGCTGGAAGGGCTAGGCCATGTGTATGAAGACAGGAATAGTACAGGATACACCGGAGTGGGTTGCCCTAGGTTGAATAGGTAGAGGTAGGCCAAAGAGACGTGGTTGAGGACATTGAGGCGGGAAGCAGGAGATGAGTGTTGGGGAAATCTTGAGGAAGAGAGAGAAATAGGAATCTCGAAAGATGAGGATTATGATAATTAGAAGGAGGATGGAGAAAGTAATACTTGCAGTCTCGAAGGGTAGTGGTTGTGATGATTAGCAAGTAGTGGAGAGAGAGAGAGAGAGAGAGGAGGAAGAGAGTTGGGAGGAAGAGAGGTTGTGGAGCTAATGACAAAATAAGAAGGAGGAAGAGAACGATATAAATCGAATAAGAACAAGTCCCCAGAGGAAATGCACGAAGTTTCTTCGGCGCAGTCGAGTCTTCTGTACTGTTCATAATCAAGGCCACCGAAAATAGATCGATCGTTCGGCGGTCTCAGTATAATGCTGTATGAGCGGCCAATGAAACTCTCAGCAGGGCGTGTGGCCTGTGTTGTTAAGTTGCCAGAAGCACAGTTATGACTTTTCCAAACCTTAGATAAAATAAAGCTACTGAGGCTTGGAGTTTGCAACCTGGTATGTTAGATGACTGGAGGGTGGATGATCAACATACCAATTTTGCAGCCCTCTAACCTCAATGTAATTTAAGATTTGAGAGCGGATAGGAAAAGTGCTGATGGGTAGACATATAACCATCTCCTTAATCATTCCGAGTTACTTCTCTTTACATGCATTCTCTACATATTCCCACTCGTCCACTCATGTTCATTACCCAGGAATCGCTACTTGAGATCATCTCCGATTGATGTAATGATGGTTGTGGGGGGGAGGGTGTTGTTTCGATTGGAAGTTTGGAGATGGAAAATCTCATAAAAATGCTCTCTCACAGGACAGGGTGCAGCAATGGCTTTTTCAAGTTTTATTGCTAGAGAGAGAGAGAGAGAGAGAGAGAGAGTACATTTCTTGTCTGGAGGTTTTATACAATTAATATACTGCTGGTAATGGCTTGGAATGGAAGATTCTTTTCCTGTTCTGTCGAAGAAATGTAAATTGTAGTGTTTTCTCCTTTTCTGCAAATTTTTTGTTTATTTCTTAGCAACAGGATCTAGAAAAAAGTTAGCCTATGCCAGAAGGACATACTGAAAAATGTTTTTAACATCTCATTACAGATCTTTTTATTCACAAAGTAGTCTCTCTCTCTCTCTCTCTCTCTCTCTCTCTCTCTCTCTCTCTCTCTCTCTCTCTCTCTCTCTCTCTCTCTCAGTTCCCCACGTTATTTTTCGTTTATACCAACTACGTTTTTGTGTGTGTGGGGGGGGGAAGGCGACATTTAACTCATTCTATCTCCTCTCCCGTTCCCCATTTTAGCGTCAGAGCTATTAAGAATTCATTATATATTCCTTGCGTCATTGTTGCTTTACTCTATTTTATTTCTTATTTAGCCATGATGGGTGTACCTGAATCAAAACTTTCTAGTTATACCAGAACGTGTTGCACTAATGCTGGCTGACTCTCCCCATTTATATCGCTGTGTATTTTGCGAAGTATTCGGTAACAAGCTTTGGCCTTATTTTAATTATAAATATATTTATTTTCATCAAGTTCATGTATCACAATGGTTCCTACTAAAGTTTAGTAGTTTTGGATATACCACCTCTAACTGTAGAGCCTAAGGAACACCCTGATTTTTTTATGTTACCGTTACTCATTCCCAAGCGGATTACTTCCTCCATTGATAAAAGAACAGTGATTTTGATTGTGATGACCGTGAAACATTAACTTGCGTTTAGTACATTTTTTTAATTACTGTTGTTTTAGCGTTACTGATTAACTTTAGTACATTTTTTTAATTACTGTTGTTTTAGCGTTACTGTCATTATATATGAATATATTGTATTGCCTTTGTCTGATGACTATCCGTGAAATAATATTCATCTTGATTCTCTGGTGTACAGAAAGTGAAGAGAAAAAAATAAATTCGTCTGATAATAGTTTCATAATGAAAACGACAGGTAATTACTTGAAAAGTATTTCTTCCGTGAATGAACACCTGATGACTGTTTTCTTTTGTTTTTCCTTATTCGAACTTTTATTGCGAATTGCTGAAGAGTTGAATGTAATTGAATCACCGATATTTGTTGACAGAATTGTCATTAATCTCATATCTTTTGTACATAAGAAAAGCCTTCACGCACTCATTTGCATAGCATTAGCCTCCCAGTTATCAGTTTTAAATAAAAAAGTTTCCAAAGCGAGGATCTTTTCCCGGAATGCTAATAAAAAAAAAAGACGAGTGTTTTTGGTAGAATGCCTGTTCTGAAAACCGTCAAAAAAATCGGTTGGTATAAATTCGGTTTCTGGGTGGCCATATATATAGTCATCAAATCGGACTTGACACTGATGACAGAAACAGTTCTTTGCGATTAGACAGACAATCTGCCTTGGATGTGGAATGGAATGCCGATGTTGGAAGTCACTTGATTATTCCACACTGAATGACGAATTCGAGCTTTTCCTTGAAGTTGGTTATTCAGCTCATACTGATGGCATCGTTAACTCGTCTTGTCTGCTGTAAGAGCCACGTCTGACAAAAAGGCTGTTCTCATGGACCTAACCCCAAGTAGGAAAACCGCTGAAGAATCGAGTTTTCTTCTCGACTTTATCTATCTGGTTCGAAGTAGCAGCGACAGAAGGCAGCGTAAAGGACTTTTGAAAGTAAAAAGAAATTGGAATGGATTTGAGTCCTCAGGAGAATAAATATAAGTGGTGGTAACAGTGAGTATGATGACCGGGATGATTGTCTTCATGCATGGCGGGAATAAATGATGACAGTTATTCCCACTGACTTAGTAATTCAACAGTATACTAAGTAAAGCAAGGACATCATTCTCTAAAATGATTTATTCCATACATATTTCTTATTTGCCTTTCGTAGTACATTTCATAAATAAGCAACGTAGGATATGAAGGCCTAACGTTAGGACTAGGTGTGCTGTTTTCCTTCTTCCTCACTATTCACGCCTCTCGTTATCGTTCCCTTTCGACGTGCGTTGCAATATTGGGATATGGTTTAATAAGCCCCTTTAAAGCAGATATTTTCTTGATTACTATAAAAACGGCGAAGTATTGTACAGCTTTATTCCATTTTTATTTTACCATCGACATAGAAACATTAAAAAAATTCATTTTACCATCGACATAGAAACATTTAAGAAAAAGAAAAACATTCGTGTTTGGGTGGCATTTCCAGGGATGGATCTTACTTTGCTCACGTCGAATAAACTGCTTGCTAATGAAAGCCAAGCGTAGAGTGCGGTAGTTGATGAATAAAACTGTGAAATAGTTAGCTACTTCATTTAAACCAAAGTGAGGAAAGGTGAACTCAGTCATTTTCCTTTGCTGACAGTTTAGCAAAGATATAATTCCTCTCTGCCTTTTCCCAGGAGTCACGGAATGTTTATAAAGCTGAAGAGCTGCGTCTTTGCTAATGGATGATTTGTTCTCCCCCTGCAATCATGGTTGCTTACTTGCTCCGTTGACGTCATTTGAAGGTGGTCAGTTGTATTTTTCCAAAATCTGCTGAAGGTCATTCTCTCGAATGCTGTAGAGGTTTCCACAACCTGTCTAATGATAATAACCAAAAATCTGAAGGTCATTCTCTCGGATGCTGTAGCGGTTTTCACAGCCTGTCTAATAATAACTCCCTCCTTAGCCCACTTCAGGCCAGCCCTAGGAGAGCTGTTAATCAGCTCAGTGGTCTGGTTAAACTAAGGTATACTTACTTAGCCCACTTTTCACAAAGGGACCGACTGTCTGATGACCTTTGGTCAAACGGGTTATTCATTTCCACCGGACCCTCAGAAGTTGGTCAACAAAAAACATATTAAAAGTATAAAAGACTTTATAAAAAAGATAAGAAACATATTGAAATGATAGAAATAAGGAAACAAAATTATATAAAACTGAGAACATTTTACATAAGATTGTAAGAAAATATTGACAATAAGTAAAATGGAAATTATGCTAATTCATTTCCATGCCATATATTGTTAATGTGTTCTTACCATATTTTCACATTTAAGGTTTTTACCAATTTGAAATGAGTTTGTTGCCTTTTTCTATTTTATTAAAAATTTGCTCATTACCTTTATACCAATATCTTTTATTATTTAAGATCTTTTGTAATATCTTGCAAGAGTTATTGTGATTCAGCTTTGGGGGAATGCTTCTTGATAAAGTATATAATGGAATATTTTTTTGTTTAGGGGAAATCTATTCTAGAAAAAGAATTGTCTTGAAGATGATTAAGATGCTAAACAGGAAGGACATCAGGTTCAAAGATTCTCAAATCCTTTAAAAACAAGGTTACTATAATATCTGATGTTACTTGAAGAGCAATTTCATTATTAAGAAGTACACGACTGCACTTTTATTTTCCATGAGATAAAAAAACAAAAACAAATCCTTTGGCCTAACAGGTTTGGTTACAGAGTAACCCAGTCAGTCACAGATAAAGTTTTCGTTTTAATTTGAACTATGGTCCTTCATAGTTATTTATTTTTCACCCCTTCTCACCCCAATAGGAAGGGGTTGGGAAGAGGGTGACATGTAAAATTACTGAAAACGACAGACATTAGTATCTAATCCATGGTTTATAGGTTGCTAAGATGAATAGTGACCTCCCAATGCCCTTCAAGTCCAAGTTCAGCTCTGATGGGAAGGGGATGCCATGTAAATAACCAAAAACAACAGGTATTAGGGTCTAATTCTTAGTTTTTGAGATCGCTGAGATGGATAGTGATACTTCTGATGCCCTTTTCTATCGGGGCTGAAGTTGGACTTAAGGGCACCAGAAGTATCACTATTAATCTCAGCGACCTGAAAAACTATGAATTAGACACTAATATCTGTTGTTTTTGGTTATTTTACATCATCCCCTTCCCACGCCCGCTTCCTATCAGAGCTGAACTTGGACTTGAAGGCATCGGGATTGTCACTATTCATCTTAGCAACCTCGAAACTATGGATTAGACAATAATATCTGCCGTTTTCGGTAATTTTTACATGTCACTCCCTTCCCAACCCTTCTTGCCCCTTCCTATTGGGGCTGAACTTGCACTTAAGGGGCTTCAGGAATGTCACTATTCATCTCAGTGACCTCGAAAACTATGGATTAGGCACTAATATCTGTTGTTTTTGTTTATTTTTACATATCACCCCCTTCCCACCCCGTTCCTATTGGTGCTGAACTTGGACTTAAAGGACACCAGGAGTGTTACTATTAATCTCAGTGACCTTGAAACTATGGATTAGACACCGATATGTTGTTTTTGTTTATTTTTACATGTTACTCCCTCTCACCCCATTCCTATCAGGGCTGAACTTGGACTTAAAGGGCATTGGGAGTGTCACTATTGACTAGATATTAATATCTGTCATTTTCGGTTATTTTTACATGTTACCCCCTTCCCATCCCTACTCACCCCTTCCAATTGGGGCTAAACTTGGACTTGAAGGGCATTGTGAGTGTCACTACCTCAAAACTATGGATTAGACACTAATATCTGTCGTTTTGGGATATTTATACATTTCACCCTTTCCCACAATGCCCCCCCCCGCCTATGGTGCCAGTGATGTCTTACCCCACAGTATTCTTTGCCAGATGGTAAGTCATATGTAGACTAAGTTTGGTTGAA